>NC_056725.1:519995922-520100922 GCF_019279795.1 Protopterus annectens | reverse complement strand
AAAAAAAAAAAAAAAACCCTTACATTACCTATGAACTTCCCAAAACAGATAATAATCTTCTTTTGGCTGCTCCCGTCAGGGGTCGCCACAGCAGATCAACTGTTTCCATGCCTTCCTGTCCTCAGCATCTTGCTCTGTCACACCAACCACCTGCATGTCCTCTTTCACCACATCCATAAACCTTATCTTAGGCCTTCCTCTTTTCCTGTTACCTGGCAGCTTCATCCTTAGCATCTTTTTCCCAATATACTCTGCATCCCTCCTCAGCACATGTCCAAACCAACGTAATCTTGCCCCTCTGGCTTTGTCTCCAAACCTTCCAACCTGGGCTGACGCTCTAATATACTTATTCCTAATCCTGTCCATCCTCGTCACACCCAGTGCAAATCTTAACATCTTCAGCTCTGCCACGTCAACCTCTGACTCCTGCCTTTTTGTCAATGCCACAGTCTCCAACCCATATAACATAGCTGGTCTCACTGCCCTCTTGTAGACCTTTCCTTTCACTCTTACTGGTACTAGTCTGTCACAAATCACTCCTGACACTCTTCTCCACCCACTCCATCCTGCCTGTACTCTCTCCTTCACCTCTTTTTCACACTCACCATTACTCTGAATTGTTGATCCCAAGTATTTAAAGTCATCCACCTTCGCCACCTCTACTCCCTGCATCCTCACCATTCCTTTATCCTCCCTCTCATTCACACACATATATTCTGTCTTAGTCCTGCTGACCTTCATTCCTCTTCTCACTAGAGCATATCTCCACCTCTCCAGGGTCTCCTCTACCTGTTCCCTGCTCTCACTACAGATCACAATGTCATCTGCAAACATAGTCCATGAGGACTCCTGTATGATCTCGTCTCTCAACCTGTCCATCACAATTACAAATAAGAAAGGGCTCAGAGCTGAACCTTGATGTAATCCCACCTCCACCTTAAACACATTTGTCACGCCCACCGCTGTCACACTACCCTCGTACATATCCTGTACCACTCTTACATACTTCTCTGATACTCCCGACTTCCTCATACAATACCACAACTCCTCTCTAGGCACCCTATCATATGCTTTATCGAAATCCACAAAGACACAATGCAATTCCTTCTGACATTCTCTGTACTTCTCTATCAACACTCTCTAAGCAAACATAGCATCTGTAGTGCTCTTTCCTAGCATGAAACCATACTGCTGATCACTAATCATCACCTCCCTTCTTAACCTAGCTTCCACTACTCTTTCCCATAACTTTATGCTGTGACTGATTAATTTAATCCCTCTGTAGTTACTACAGCTCTGCACATCACCCTTATTCTTAAAAATCGGTACCAAAACACTTTTCTCCATTCCTCAGGCATCCTATCACTTTCCAAGATTTCATTAAATAATCTAGTTAAAAACTCCACTGTCATTTCACCTAAACACCTCCATGCTTCCACAGGTATGTCATCTGAACCAACAGCCTTTCCATTCTTCATCCTCTTCATAGCTATCCTTACTTCCTCCTTGCTAATCCACTGCACTTCATGATAGACTATCCTCACATCATCCAACCTTCTCTCCCTCTCATTCTCTTCATTCATTAGCCCCTCAAATTACTCTTTCCATCTGCTCAACACACTCTCCTCACTTGCGAGTATGTTTCCCTCATTATCCTTTATCACCCTTACCTGCTGCACATCTTTACTAGCTCGGTCCCGCTGTCTAGCCAATCGGTACAGGTCCTTTAATCCCTCCTTAGTGTCCAACCTTTTATACAACTCGTCATACACCTTATCCTTAGCCTTCACCACCTCTCTCTTTGCCATGCACTTCATCTCCTTATACTCTTGTCTACTTTCATCTCTCTGACAATCCCACTTCTTCTTCACCAACCTCTTTCTCTGTATACTCTCCTGTACTTCTTCATTCCACCACCAGGTCTCCTTGTCCTCCTTCCTCTTTCCAGATGTCACACCAAGCACCTTTCTAGCCACCTCTCTTACTAGCTCAGCTATAGTTACCCATCTATTCGGTAACTCTTCACTGCCACCCAGTGCCTGTCTTAACTCTTCCCTGAACATCACCTCACAATTACCATTTTTCAATTTCCACCATTTGATCCTTGGTGCTGCCCTCACACTCATCCTCCTCTTCTTGATCACCAATGTCATCCTACAAACCACCAACCTATGCTGCCTAACTACACTTTCCCCTGCCACCACTTTAGAGTCTCCAATCTCCTTCAGACTGGCCCTTCTACATAAGATATAATCCACCTGTGTGCATCTTCGTCCACTCTTGTATGTCACCCTATACTCCTCCCTCTTGTTAAAATATGTATTCAAACAGCCATGTCCATCCTTTTCGCAAAATCCACTACCATCTGACCTTCTGCATTCCTTTGCTTAACACCATACCTATCCATCACTTCCTCATCCCCTCTGTTCCCTTCACCAACATGCCCATTGAAATCTGCTCCAATCACCAGTCTCTCACCCTTGGGTACAGTCATCACCACTTCATCCAACTCACTCCAAAATTTTTCTCTCTCATCCATCGCACACCCAACTTGTGGAGCATAAGCACTAACAACATTCATCATTACACCATCAATTTCCGGCTTCATAAACATCACTCTATCCGACACTCTTTTCACCTCCAAAACACTCTTAGCATACTGTTCCTTCAGGATAATGCCTACGCCATTTCTCCTCTCATCCACACCATGATAAAACAATTTGAACCCGCCTCCGATACACCTAGCCTTGCTCCACTTCCATCTGGTCTCTTGCACACACAATATACCAACCTTCCTTTGGTCCATCATATCAGCTAGCTCTCTCCCTATACCAGTCGTACTGCCAACATTCAAAGTTCCGACCCTCACTATCACAGTCCTAGCCTTTACCTGCCTTCGGCCATGCTTTCTGCCTGTTCTCCTCCTTCGGCCAACAGTAGCCCAATTTCCGCCAGCACCCTGTTGGCCAACAGTACTGGTGGCGGTCGATGTTAACCCGGGCCTCGACCGATCCGGTATGTATATGTGTACTTTTGTCTGCACGTATGATTTGGCAAAATTTTACGTCTGATGCCCTTCCTGACGCAACCCTCCCCATTTATCCAGGCTTGGGACCGGCACAAAGAAATGCACTGGCTTGTGCATCCCCAGTGACAATACATTCAGGAAATAAAACTGTGCAGCACTGTCTAAACATAACTGGAACTTGTACTCACAGCTAGATCATTACACAAAAAGGAAAATGTCAAAAAGAACTGCATTCAAGAAACAAAATGCTGAAAACAATCAGGAATTTAAAGAAAAGAAATTCTGGCCTAAAACATGCAGGATTAAGATGTCTGACTGACAGAGGATAATGCAGCTTAAACGTGCAAATTCAAGTAAACGTACCCAAGACAAAAATTGTTCAAAGTATTCCAAAAACAGTAGCTTGGGAGAAAGGACAGTAGTGTCAGATAAACATACCCTAACAGTAAATATCTGAATGATCACCACTGCAGTAGCCTTAGCTATATGGGTTACATCCTGCCAGCTTCCAAAGTTTCAGGACACCTTCCTTATACCCAAACCATTAGTCAGCTTCAGCTAAGCTGATGAAAGATGGGTTTTGAAGCAAAGGCCAGAGCTTTCATGCCAGCATAAAGAGGGAGGCTAAAGCCCAGACTAGGACAATGTTAGAAAAATAAAAGTACTCCCCTTGGCAACAAAAACATAAGAATAAAGTGGGTAAGAGGGAGCCAGCAGCTACTGCAACAGTGATCATTTGAACATCTACAATTATGGTAAGATTACTTAAAAATACTGTACTATGTTCATCACTGGGATCACTGCGGCATTCGACTTAGGGTTTAGGAATTCCTGGAGAATGGTCCTAGCAAAGCCCATTCTAGGCCTGGAAAAGGAATCTATAGTTTATAGTGCTTTGTAATAGTATGCACAGAGGACCAAATAACTACTTCTAGAAAACTTACAGAATCTACCCTTTTCCAAAAAGCCACAGATCAAGCAAAGACCCTAGCAGAATGAGCCCTGACCTTGCCTGGAATTACCTTGTGGTGGTGGATATAACAAAAGGTAATAGAAAGAGACAACTACTTGGAAAGTCTGTTTTGACACAGTTTTTTTTACTTCACAATAAACGAAGAAAAATAATCAGAGTTCCTGAAATATTTTGTTCTGTCAAGATACTACCAAAGTTGTCTGTGGACATCCAAGGTATGGAGTATCCCTTCTCCCTTATTTTTAGGTTCTGGAATGAAGAAAGTTGAAACAGCTTGGCTCAATGTAAACTTGGATACTACTTTAAGCAAGAATGAAGGATTAGTCTATCTTTTTGTAAAATGAGATAGAGTTAAACCACCTTAAGAGCTTGCAACTCAAATAACTAATTGTCCTGATCTCTGCAAGAAGAGTAACACTTTTTCCATTTTAAGAATCTCAAATCAGCCTGACAATATAGTTTAAATGGAGAAAAAGTTAGTTTTGCTGACACAGAATTACGATCCCAAGGAGAAGCCACCTGTATTCTGGGAGGCTTGGTATGCAATACCCCTTTGAAAAACACTTTCACAAGACTGCATTGAAAGAGTGAGTTCCAATGGGCAAGCACAATGAAATAGCTAATAAATGAAGCTTGACAGAGGAGTAAGACAGGCCAGATAGTAACGCACACAAGTACGCACCCACAGAAACACTAGTCTTGAATGTATGTCAGTCCCTTTCTTGCCATCAACTAGAAAACCTTTTCCAGTTACTAATAAATATCTTTTATAGTAGCATGTTTTCTTGCCTCCTTTATTACCTGCTGCATGTCCTCATAAAAAAGGTGCCTAAAAGGTATTACAACTATCATCCAGGCAGTTAGTTGCAGTTGTTTGGAGATTCATATGCATCACACATACCTTGTCTTGTGTGAGTAGATCCATTCTGTGAAGAAGCTTGAGGAAATTGCCTCTGGTAATTTCCAAAAGAAACATTAATGCTTGGACCAGAAGGGATTCGCCACAATGATCTTTGGAGAGTCCTGAATTTTTAGAATAACCCTGCATATTAGCAGAAAGAGTGGAAAAGCATACAAAAACATTAATGTCCAAGAAAAATTAAAAAAGCATTGGTCGTCCGGGCCTTCTTGCATGGAATCCTGGAGCACACTTTTTGCCACTTGATGTTTCAGAGTGGAGGTAAAGATATCTACTTGAGGTGTTCCCCACAGCTGTATCAATTCCTGGAAAACTCCCAATTCAATTTCCAATCATGAGGGTCTGTCTGCGTACTGCTCACCTTGACTGCCACACAATTTGTGCTCTGACAATATGTAAGATGCCAGCAGAGTACGATTGTGCTGAAAGTCTATACCCCAGGCTATCATGGCTAGGCTGGACAGACGGTAAGATATGGCACCCTGTTTACAGACTACACCAGAGTAATGTGGTACATAAATACTTATACAGGTCCTAGGAATCACAGATGACAGGGAGTTGAGAGAATGTACAAGTTCCAGCATTTATTTTATGTTTACTTGTTTTGGTCAGTCTTTTGTTCCAAATACCCTGCACTTTTATTCCCATAAGCACAGTTCCCAGAGCAAAGTCTGAGGCACCTGTTAAAGAGTGTACTGGAGCTGGGAGGGAAAATTGGAGATCTGGATTCTGATAAATTTGGTCTCTCTTCCAACACATCTTCCTTGTCACAAACCTCAAAACTAGAATATGGAATGTTAGATGCTGATGTTGGGACCATACTGATTTCAGATATTACCTGGTTTTCTCATGCAGAGTCTTGCAAGAGGGATCATGAGAATCACAGATGCCAGGAGACCCAAAATCCTGAGAAATTCTCTGTCTGAGACAGTAATCTGAGTAGAACAACTCAGGAACAGAGCTACTTTTTCCTGATGAAGCAAATCTCTTTGAACTGAGGTACATGGGATATGTCCCAGGAAAACCAATCTGTGAGGAGTTAAAGACTTTGCATGCTTTCCTGGAACTCCAGTCTGTGTAGAAGATCCCTTACATAGAGGATGGATGCCACTTGCAGTCTATAGTGGGCTATCACAAGAGCCAGCACTATGTGAATACCCTTGGAGCAGTGGCTAAAGCAAAGGACAATAACACAAATGATAAAGTCATCCAGACACAGAAAACATTAAGAAATGTTTGAAGTCTGGATCTATAGGAATGTAATATGCATCTTTTTAAATAGAAGATCATCAAAAACTCAAAAGGGGAACAAGGTGCAACAAGTTCTGGAGAGAACATTTTGAAATTTGGCACGATCAAAAACAGGTTCAGAAAGGAAAGCTCCAGAGATGATCTCCAAGAATCTTCTTTCTTTGGCAGCAGAAACACTTTTGAATAAAACCCCTCCCCTGACTGTGTGTGTGGGAGGGTTGGTTCTATCACCTCTGAAACAATAAGTACTGAATGACAAGGGAAAAAGATGAATCTGGTTTTGCAGATGAGGGGGAATCCCTAGAAAAGGAGGGATAAACCCCACTATCATCTGAAATCTTGATGGATTACTATTATAATCCATCTGTCTGAAACTATCTGTTGCCAAAGACAGAAATGGAGGTTCAGTCTTTCTGGAAGTACAAGGGTTTGCCAGGGTGGGAGAGGGGAGGGGAAGTGTTCCCAGCTTTCTTTTTGGAACTTCCTTGCCATTGTTTTTAAACATTTGCTTACCACTAGCTTGCAAAGTTTATTTATTTACTTATTTATTTTAAAGAAGGTTGTAGGAGTTGCATTAAATCCCCTGGCAAACTTGGAGAAGGAAGGCTGAAAAATCGGATATTCCTAGAATTAGCCTTTCCTCTCTCATCACACATTTTCATGATCTGTTCAGCAGACGGTCCAAAATCTAATTTTCTATCAGAGAAAATTCAAAATGTCTGGAATGTTTTCAGAATGCAGCCAAGCAAACCTCAAAACAGTTACAGAAGCATCAGCAGCACCTTGAGCACATTTCAAATAGTGAGCAGACACTTGAGACACAGAAGCAATCAGATTACACAAGAAAAAAACTTCCTCAGAAAAGGAAACAGATGCCATAATATTCATCATGCTCTCAAAAAGGGCAAGCATGAACTTTCAGCATATGAGCACATGTTGCTGAAGAATACACTTTTTCCAAATCTCTAGAAAGCTTTCCCGTCCTTGTCAGAAGTAGATGGATTGGTATTAACCAGATGTTTAAGCAGCAGCTGGGTTCACTGAAGCAATAGCTGCTGGGTCTGATCTGGAATGAATGTACAAAAGTTAAAAGCTTGAAGAATTTTATATAATCTAACTGCTTCCCTTGGAGGTTGCAGGCTGGCTGCCAGGAAATTTACAGACTGTAACAAAAAACATCCTCCAGTGCTGAAAGAATAGGAGGAAATGGAGAAGGTTCAGGAACATTTCACTGTAATATATCATAGTATTTCTTCAAGAACTCTATAATGTCATTATGCTCCCATTGAAACAAAAGATAAATTCTGGAAACAGTTTCAATGAAAACAAATCATTTAAAGGGATTGGCAGAAGTCAATCTCCTCAGAGCCTGAATTAGAAACCTGAGAAAAAAAATAAAAAACAGGATCTCTCATCACAATCATTTTCTGGTTCAAAAAATGAACCTCTTCAGAAAATGAAGAATCTTTTTTTTCCCCCTAATCCAGAAACAGCTAAACCCGAAGGGTCATCCGCCTGAACTAAACCCTGAGCTAAGCCCAATAACTAATCCTGTTTAAAATGATTGAAACAAAAAAAAATGTCTAAGTTTCTGTTTTTTTTTTTTCTAAAAGGAATTCCTGGAGAAGCAGACTCATTTGTTTTCAGGAAAAACCTCCCTAGGGGCAGGCATAGCATTCTGGCTGCTATGCAGAGGGCTATTCCCTGCTTTTTCTGCCAAGACTGACAAAAGTGCCTCTTGCTTGCTTGCCAACTGCACTCTAACAGCCACAGAGGACGTGTCTAATCCCCTGTCGATGGTGGCCGAGAAAGTTCACCAGAGAGAGCCAAGGAAAAATATGAATGGTGAGAGGAACCAGAAATGACCACACCAGAGTCAGCCATATGCCGCTGAGGCACTTCAGCAGCCTGCTCTGGTGTCAAAGGCTGCTTATTAAATTTTCTTCTTTTTGGGGCCGAAAGAAGGAAGAACACAACAGAATGGTCCACAACCAAATTTAAAAAGATGCATGATGCCTGGGGGAGCCTGGCAGCAGTAGCTGGTAAAACAAGTAGTGAAAAAAAAAAAACTTTTTCCATGAAAGAACAAGCTCCTTAGACACTTATTCCAGCCCCAAAAAGTAAAACAGCACAACTTTTACCGCAGAAAAAATTGTTTTAAATTATTTTAAACAACTTTTGTGTAAAAAAAGAAAGTAATGCTCCTGTTTAAAAGTTACTGAAAGTCAGGTGACAGCCAATAAAAAGTACAGTTGTGTACACTTACATTAAATGTAGATGTTCAAGTGTATTCACTGTTGCAGTCATCACATTTGGGTTATCCCTGTCAGGGTAGCCCTAGACCGGCCCGAATACCAGAGACTTAGTATTTCTGCGTTGGTTGCTGTCGCTTGAGGACTGACATCAGGTCGTCAGTAAGGCAGCTGACATCATTACATCTGTTTTTCTTGCACTAACCTGTCAGGAGCCCCCAAAGTAGGGGGCCAGGTTCTGGTGGAAGAACCCAAACAGTGGAAAATAAATACCAATATGTCCCTTGTAAGGAAAGGAGAACAACAAGGAAGAATGGTAACAAAAGGAGGAGAAAAAAGGGGGATGGAGGGAAGGAAACCAGGACTGCAACAGTGAATACACACCAACATCTACATTTATGGTAAGTGTACACAACTGCACTATGTTCTTCGTGTTTCACTGTTGCAGTCATCACATTCGGGTAGATTCCCAAAGCTGAGGAAATGGGTGGAGACAGTCAAGGAAGCTAGGGACTGGCTAGGATGCCCTGCAAGACTGCAGAGGCAAACCCTGCCCAAGATTTGGAGGAGAGGCAGGTGGTAATGCTTGGTAAAAGTGTGAACAGATGTCCAAGTGGCAGCCTCCAGGATGTCCCTGGTGGGGACTCCTCTGAGGAAAGCTGAAGAGGAGGCTGCTCTGGTGGAGTGTGTCCTGACCCCCTTGAGGGGAGGCTTACCATGCTGTTTGTAGCAGAAATGGATGCAGTGTGCTATACATTTATAAATTGTTTGCTTGGAGATGGCTTTGCCTTCTGCCCCTGTAGCAAAGCTAACCACCAATTGATCAGACCTTCTGAAGGGTTTAGTCCTGTTCAGATAGTATTGGAGCGGTCTGTGCACATCTAGAGAGAGTGAAGAATCCTTTCCCCCTTGTTCTGGGGATTAGAAAAGAAGGTGGGCAAATTAATGGATTGGTTGAGAACCACACTGGACACCACATTGGGCATGAAGAATGGGTTAGTTCTGAGGGATACCCAGTCTGCATGGAAGATGATGAAGGGTTCCACAGCCATGAGTGCTTGCAGCTCAGACTCTTCAGGCTGAAGTGATGGCCAGAAGGAAGGCTGTCTTCCAGGAGAGAAATTTTAGCTCTGCAGAAGAAGCTGGTTCGAAAGGAGGCAGGGTGAGCTTTTACAAGACAAAGTTAAGGTCCCAAGCTGGTGTTGGTGCCCTTCTGGGGAGCCTCAAGTTACTAAACCCTCTGAGAAACTGTTTGATCAAAGGGTATGAGAAAAGGGGCTGCTCAGTAGGAAAAAGAGCAGGAATAGCAAAGGCATGAATTTTTATAGAGGAGAAGGAGAGACCACTGTGTAGTAGGTCAGCTAAGTAATCCAAGGCGAGAGGGATGGAGGACTGTGCTGTATTGGCCCCCTTAGCCTGGATCCATGTGCAGAACATTTTCCGTTCATCTGCATAAGACTTTCTGGAGCTAGGGCGTCTGGCCTCACAGATAACATCCAGAGCCAGTTTACCGAGGATGGCAAATTGGTTTGGGTTTAGGGAATAAGCCAAGCTGCCAAATTGAGTGTCTGCAACTGGAGATGCATGAATACCCCTTTCCCTCTGGATTAGGAGGTTTGGAATCTGAGGAAGATGCCATGGAGGCAGCTGGGACAGGCTGCACAGCAAGGGGTACCAGTGCTGTCGGGACCAGTCTGGAGCTATAAGAATGGTACTTGTTTTTTTCCCCCTTATTTTGAGCAGCACCCTGGGGATGAGAGGTAGGGGAGGAAAGGCATAGACAGAGAGGTTTACCCAAGGAAAGGACAGGGCATCCACTTTCCAAGCCATGCAGTGATGCCTCCGGGTGCAGAATTTGCTGAGCTGATGGTTGGTGTGGGAGGCAAAGAGGTTGACCTTCGGGGTTCCCCATTTCTGAGTTATTAGGAAGAAGGTACTTCTGTTGAGCTGCCACTCATGTGGGTCCAAAAGGTTTCTGCTTAATTGGTCTGCAAGGGAGTTGAGCGAGCCTGATAGGTATTGTGCTAACAGGTGTATTTGCATGGAAGAGGCTGTGAGCCAAAGGGTCATGGCCAGCTTGCATAGAGCGCAAAAGAGAGTCCCTCCTTGCTTGTCGATGTACCACATCACAGTGGTGGTGTTGCCTGTTTTGATCAGGAGAATCCCTGGACAGAGAAGGGATTTGAAAGCTATCAAGGCGTGCTGCACAGCTATCATCTCTTTTTGAATGATGTGCAGAGGGATTTGTTGTGGGATCCATTGGCCCTGTATGCACCTGTCGTCCAGGTGTGCACCCCAAGTGTAGTCTGACATGTCTGTGGTGAGGGTCTGGGCGGCGGGGTGTGGGAAGAAGGGCAGTCCCTTGTTGTGGGAGTATGCTGTTGCTCACCAAAGAAATTCCTTTCTGAGGCAAGAAATTCTAGGTAGAAGCGTTTCCAGGTCTTGAGAGTGTTGACACCAAAGGCTCTTTAGGTACCACTTAAGTTTCCTCATATGCAGCCTTGCATACGGAATGAGGAGTATGCAAGATGCCATGAACCCCTGAGCTTGCAGGACTTTCCTTGCAGAAAGCTGGGGCCTGGTAGCCAGTTGAGAGAAGTAGGCTGACAGGAAAATTTGTTTCTCTGGTGTAAGGTATGCCATCTGGGATGCTGTGTCCAGACTTGCTCCCAGGAAGATTATCCTTTGGGCTGGGCACCTGTTTTGATTTATTTTTGCTGATTGTGTATCCTAGGGAGGTTAGTAGACTTTTAACAAAGGCCTGGTGTTTGAGCAGCTTTTCCTGGCTGTCTGCCTGAATAAGGCAGTCGTCTAAGTAGGGGTAAATTTGAATATTTCTTTGTCTGCAAAAGGCAATGGCTGGAGCCAGGCATTTTGTGAAAACTCTGGGAGCAGTAGATAAGCCAAAACGAAGCACAGAGAACTGAAAGTGTTGAGATCCTGCCCTGAAGCGGAGATATTTTCTGCAAGATTCCCTGATAGGAATGGTGAGGTAGGCCTCTTAGATCCAGGTTGGCTAGCCAAGTGTCCATGGAGAGCATGGGCAGCAGATGGTGGAGGGTGAGCATTTTGAATTTTGGGATCACCAGGAAGTTGTTTAGAATGGATAGACAGAAGATGGGGCACCAGGTGTCCTCTTTTCTGGGCACCAGAAAAAGTCTGGAGAAAAAGCCTTGGCCTACCTGTTCTGCAGGAACGTGCTCTAATGCCCTCAAAGAGAGCAGGGAATGGATTTGCTTTTCAGCCTTGCCTTTGCCCACTGATTTGGTGGTAGATCTGGGAACCCTTCTGGGGTTGGAAGGGTGTGGAAGGAGAATTTGTATCCCTGAGGCACAATGTTCAGAACCCACTGGTCCTTGGTAATGGAGGCCCAGGTGCTTGAGTGAAAGGAGAGTTTTCATGTGAAGGTGGTCAGAGGGGAGGTCGGGAGGAGGTGAGTCATTGTGAGTTCTTACCATAAGGGGGTGGCTTAGAACTCCCTGCTTTTGAAGTGGAGGTAGTCCACTGCTTATATCGCAACAATTCCCTGGGGCTGCTGTCTGGGGGGGGGGGGTTGTTTCCACGGGCCCTAGGCTGGGCCTGTTTACTTAGAGCAAGAAAGGACCAGTGCTTGGAGGGTAAATGCCTGCTGGATCTGTAAGAAATCTAACTGTTTGCATAGATTTTGCTTTTTCTTCCATGTTTAACACCTCTTCTGCCTTGGTGCTAAATGAGTTATCTTTGTGCAAGGGTGCATCCAACAATTTAGATTTGACATAGTCTGGCAGGGGTTGTTCCTTAAGCAATGCATGTCTTCTAATGACAGATCCAGTGACTGCTGGCCTGCAAGAAGCTTCTAGTGCGTCAAAACCACAGTGCAAGGTGTGTTTAGTTACTTGACTTGAAGAATGCATTACGTCTTGTAAATCTTTAGATTATGCCCAAGCAGGGAAGGAGGACATTTTTGGTTTAAGGAGTTCCAAGGTATGTTGCTAATATTTAAGCATATGGAACTGACAATTTAGTGCCCTGACAGCAAGAGTAGCTGAGGTGTATACTTTTTTTACCCCATCTGTCCAATGCTCGGGAATCCCTGTCTGAGGGGGTGGGATTCTAAGCTGAGGTTGCTTGAATCCCTTTTGGCCTTTGAGAAATGACCTCAGAGTCAGCTTTTGCATTTTTAAAAATCTATTTGTGCGAGTCAGGGACTCTGTAAGTACCTGTCTAGTTTTCTGGAAGCAGGAGGTTGGGCATCAGGAGTCAAGCTGGATTCAAAGAAAACATCATCCACCACATCCAGGACTTGGGGGGGGGGGGGGGGTGGCCAAGGGTCTGTGTTGCAGAAGTTCTAGGAATTCCCAGAGTCTCTTTTTAGATGGAGGGTAGTCCTGACTCTCCCACTGGAAATGCTCCCTTAAAGTACGCAGGGTTTCCCCAAAGGAAAAAATCATCTGGGGGAGAGGCTGAAGGAATGGATGCCTCTGCATCAGAATCCTCATAAGTGGAGAGGAGCTGCATGTCTTCATAGTCAGATGCATCAGATTCATCTGACTCTTGTTCAGACAGAACTTCAAGGGACAGATCTCTTTTCCTTTTTGAAGGGATAGCTTGGTTTCCCCTGATCAGCATGATACGGTCTTCTGCCATTTTAAACAGTTAAGAGTGAGGCAAGTTAGCAAGTGCCTGAGAGTGGGTAGTCAGTTTCTTGGGTGTGGTTCAAACCCTGTGCCTAAGGAACTCAGTTGTTTTCGAAAGACAGTAGTCACGAAAGACGACATCGGTTTGTGTCGAGATTTGGAGGTGCAAAGGACTTCCTTGGAAGCCGGTGCCTGCTCAGCAGTTCGGACCCATCCAAGGTAGAGACGACCGCAGGATCCTTAGATGATGATGAGTTTTGCAGCATAGAAGACTCCAAAAGGGTCACGGTAGCGGCCTGCAAATCAATTGAAGCGGGCATCAGGGGCTGTAAAAGCGCCTCGCTGAGTACCGGAGTAATGACTACTAGCTTAACGGAAATGTCATCGGAAGATTTGAACCTGTGTGGTCCATCTTTGTCTTTACGTTTTTTCGGAAGATCTGCTGTCGGATGGCTTATCGAAGCCAAATCGGAATTCAAGGACTGTAAACGAAAATATCTGGCTACAAAAAGGGCCCGATGACAGTTCTGGCGTTAAAGCACACAAGTGACAACGGGGGAGGTTGTGGTTTGGTCCTAGGCAAGTGAAGAGAGGAAGTCTCAGTGTGGTATTTGCTTTCCACAGGCAAGACAATTATTAACTTTTTCTGACATCGGTTAGTACAAGAAAAAAGGATTCCCAACAGGGTACTTAGCTTTAGAAGACTTCAACTTCAATTCGAAAATGAAAACTCAGGTAGTGGCCGACCGGCACTAGTGCAAACTGCTTCTGGTTCGGGCTCCATGGCTAGAAAGACTGACATGATGGCATCGGCTGCATTACTTTATATACCACTGACAACCTGACATTAGTCCTCATGTGACAGCAACCGATGCAGAAATACTAAGTCTCTGGTATTCGAGACAGCCAAGGGCTACCATGGCAGGGATAACCCAAATGTAATGACTGCAACAGTGAAACACGAAAAACATCATGGTTTCCCAGTTTAGAATTAATATTTTCACACAAAATTTCACTTTTTGTTATAAAAAATAGAGGTGGGTATTAATTTCCCCACTAAGGGAACTTATCAGCCCAGCAATGGAAAGTGCTCGCCAACTATTGGTCCTTGAAAGCCTGCAAGAAGAGCACCCTTTTGGTGACAAGAAAGCTCTGAAGGATTTGATGCACAAACCCCTCCTTTTGCTCAGTTCAGCATGAACATTTTTCAATGAATGGAAAATGCCCTGAAGCTTTGGAAGCTGGCTAGCTGTTACATTCTTAGCAGAATACAACCGATATAGCCAAGGTTACTGTAACAGTGATCCTAATAAACACCTGGTAAAACTGTCGCTAAACTGATGTGACACAATCTGAAGGGTCAGTTCCTATACAGGATTATGGGTAAGGAGTGAGATTATGTGACAAGCAGCCATAGTTTTAGCAGCTTCATGTCCTACAAGTAAAAAGAGATTAAGTCCCATCACATCAAAAGTTTATGCATTGTAAAAACAAAATAAATGAGAATGGGTTAATTTGAAAAGTTAGGAAATCCCATTACTTGGAGGAAAATGGATTTGTCCTACCCAAAGTCTATGCTGTCAATATACATCCATGCACTGAAGTAAGGATTCCTCATGTGTGTAGTGTAATTAAGGAAAAATACCAAAAGGTCAAATGTTTGATAGTGTTCAACTTCTGACGCCACACTTAGCATAAAATTATAGTTATGTACACACCCATAAATCTGCATTTGTGTTGTTTGTTTTCATCCTTTCTCAACTTCCCACCCACCATTCTCCCTTCCCTTTTTTGTCTGGATCCTGGGATGCCCTGAGGGATAGTCCTGGCTAGCTTTTGCTGTGCGAAGTCTAGAGTTTTCTTCACTGATTTCTTTCCCCATTTCCCACCTTTTCACTTTTTGTGTTTCTTACTCAGAAGCTACTAAGGGAAGCCTCTTCCACTTTTGGCACTGTGATTAAGTTGAGGGCAAATTCGATCTGCGGTAATTCACGAGTAGTTAGGGGATTGTGGGTAAGGGAAGGAGCTTGAGCTATGTCATCTAAAGTCTGCTGAGTGGCCAAGGATGGATCTGAGAGTCGGATCCAAGACCCATCATTTGCGGAACATATCTATATCTGATGTTGTCTTTTTTTGTCCATTCCTTAACTGATAGGACAGAGTCATCATGGGTGGTCCTCAAGGAAGGATATTCCAGAGTACTGCTGTGCCAAAAGCCACCCTTATTCCTAGGCAATATGTCAAACTTGTAATGAGCTATAAAGATGTGAGTACTGGACCATGTAGCAGTTGCACTTATGTCATCTATAGATGCTTTAGACCAGAAAGCAGATGATGTAACCAGAGACCTGGTGGTGTGCTATAGGACATTTTGGCAATTACTGGCCTTTGTTTTTGTAAATAAAGGTGAAGCAATCAGTGAGCCATTTGACTAGAGCCATTTTTGAAACTGCTTTGCCAATTTTCACTTTAGAAAAGGATACAAACAGTTGTTTTGACTTCCTGAAATCTTTAGTCTTCAAAGTAAAATCTGAGCTGTCTATGAACATATAATAAAGGATATTTTCACCCTTATTGGAGAATTTTGGAAAGAAGACCGGTGGGTTGATTGACTGAGGCTAGCTTCTGACACCACCTTATGCAGAAAAGAATAGTCTGAAGTGAAACACTGTCCTTGTGAAAAATCAGGTAAGGTGGTTGAAAAGAAAGTGCTTGGAATTCGGATACCAGTCTAGCTGAGGTAATGGCACCTAGAATGAGCATATTCTAGAACAAAAACTTTAACAGTCTTTGCTGATGGTTCAAAAGGGGTCCTGAAGAACTGGTGCAAGTGATCTTTCACCAATGGGGGGTCAACCATGCTGAAATCTCTTTGCCTTTACCCTCAATACCAATAAGGGATCTTTTATTGGAGGGTGAAGCAGTGAGGCATCCTTAAGGAAGGCTTTACATAACTTTAAGGAATAGCTATCTAACCCACTGTGAAAATTTGAGATGGCAGCCAACTGCACTTCAACAGCTGAATAACTAGCTCCTTCATTGAAGACAGAAGCCAGAAAATCAAGAATAGCTGGAATGGGTGCAGAAAGGGGTCTAACAGACTCTGAAGGGCCCAAATAATGAGTAATTTTCATTTCCTTTTATAAGATTTCCTAGTGGAAGATTTTTGGGATGACATACCAATGTGGCAAAGAAGGGAGGAAAGCCTGGAACCTCTAGCCATTACTGGAAGTGGAGGAATCATGCGGTCATTTTGAGGGATAGTACGCCTGAGTGAGACAGCCCAAAGAGATGAAACAGAAGGTCCTGAAGATGATCCAACACCCAGGGAGGGTGAAAATAAGGCCAAAGGAAGGGGAACTATATTTGGCAAGGCCAGAATGTAGCAATAAAGATCACCAGAAGACCATCCTCCTTTCTACATCAGAAGTTTGAGAATCTCTCCAAATGAAACATCCTCAAAGGATGATCTGGGGGACCCTTCCCCTTCAAAGTCAATGTCATTGCTTAATGACTGTTGTGGACAGTCTAGGTACCGCCTCTTGCACGTCCTCTTCAAAGGGGGGGGGGCTCTTCAGTGGGAGGTTCCGGGGAGGACTTGAAAGTGCCAGCTGTGTCCTAGACGAGGACAGTTTTGAGGCTTGTTCTGGCCTGCTGTCCCAAATGGGCAGGATGAAAAAACCCAGCTTCCACAGAAGGCAGTTCAGTGTGGGGTGTACTCAAGGAGGGGTAGGGGTGTCTTCTCCAATGAAGAGGAGAAAGCTCTCTCAACTACCGCAAAAGCTGACTCCAAGGTGGAGCTCAGCCTTGTCCCCACCGGATCAAAGGAAGCTTGTGAGGGATGGAACTTGATACCCCTGGTAATGCCCTTAAGGCAGAGGTCAGAGAAGAAGGGATGGCTCTGAAACCATCAGACTATCCCATTCCACTTTATCAAGCACCAGTGTTACGGCCAAAAGATCCTTCTGGATCAGACAAGGTTGTACCCATTTGGGTCAGAGAAAGTGTTGGAGATGAAGACAGACCAGTCTTCAGATCTGTTAGACGCAGTTTGAAATCTCGGGTCCAAAAACTCCAAAACCACAGGACGGATCATTGTAGGAATTAAATCCTGGGGTTGAGAGGTGGAGAGACTCACGGGTTTGATGGGAGACGGAGCCGGTTAAACATCCAACTGAATCTGGATTCTGAGAAATTTCATCATCCTGTCCACATTTGCTTCTGACAGGCTCCTGGATGATCTGAGGGAAGACTAAGTAGGTGATGGATGGGAAGCTCTTTGAGGTGCGTCTTGCAGGAAGGGAGAATGGAGACTTGAAGACATGGGTTCAAGAAAAAACCTCAGAGATTTAGATATGGACCTGATGGGATCCAAATGAGGAGATCAAAGATTTTGGTTTTGTTTTCATTGGAGTCAAGCTCTTGAAGATAGCTGGAACCAACCACTTTGGTATCTTCTTGGGAGGAGCTGAGAAAGAATTTGAGGGAGGAGAGTGATTGGAGCACTTCAATTCTTAAGGTCTCTCCGCTGTATCCTCAGAAGATTTCTTACAGGAAGATGGTGCTCCAAAAAGTTTGAAGAAAAAGAAGAGGAGGGAACTAGACCTTTTAGTATAGGTTTATTCTTTTAACCAAGGCTGTATTATTGCAACTAGTACATATGTCACAAGAAACTTCAAGATAACCTGGACCTAAACACACATAGTGAATGGCTATCTGTATTAGGGATCTTATGTCCACAAAAGGAGCACTTTTTGAAACCAGTAGGTCTCTCCATCATCTTAACACGATTCAAAACTGCCATGCAAATAACCAGTACTAATATCTAAAAAGTGATGAAGGCAGTGAAACGATAAAGAAAAATAGCAAAAATGGTAATCAAGGTGTACCATAAGGGTAACTAGACAAACAGTGAGGAGAAATACCAGCAATGGTAATAAAGACATGCCACAAGGTAAATGAAAAGAGTGAGGGTTCTATGGTTCCCTGAGAAAGAAGGTCCTGGATAATGTGAGGGATTAGGTGTAGGTGGTTCTTTGGGGGGGGGGGGATTCCTAATGGAATGGGTTTTTCCTGCCAAGACAGAAAGTATCCTTTTTCCACTACTGCCATGACCCAGCAGTATGAAGTGACTTTTTTCCAGAGGGGCAGACCGTGAGAGAGATGGTATGAGAGAAGGTGGTTGAGGCAGTCATAGGTTCATAGGTAGGTACTAGGCCATTGGCCCTAGGGCCTATAAAAGCCTAGCCAAATGGTACCCTGGCTTTTGCCACCCAAGAAAATTATTTTCCTGTGCCCCTGTCAAACAGGGTCATAGAAGTGATCCCCTGGGGTGAATTTCCTATCTCCCATCCAATCATCAAGATTTTTCTTTAAGAGTGCTAATGAGCTTTGTTTGATATAGATAGGTAGTTTGTTCCAGAGTATGGGAAGTCTCTGGGACAGGAATCTATCCCTCCAGCATGTTCTGTTTATTGTGGTGACAAGGTTTAGGTCCCTAGAGCGTGTAGCTTGGAGGGATTGGGATTTCTTTAAGTGGAGCATGTCCAATAGCTCTGGGTTTGACATAGCTTTATATGTTAGGCAGAGATCGCCTCTGAGTAGGCGATATGCGACAGAGTAAAGCTGGAGTTGTTTGAGACAGTCTGCGTAGGGCATCTGTTTGAGGCCGGTAATCCTCTTTGTGAGGTACTTCTGCGGCCTTTCCAGTTGTTGTAGATGTCTTGTGAGGTACATACCAAAAGGAGCATTGTACTCTATAATGGGTCTAATGAGTGATGAGTAGAGGGGAACAATTACCTCTTTTTTCCTGGGTAAGAAACCTTTTGTGATGAGGTGTGCCACGTAGAAGGATTTCCTGACAACTGTGATGATGTGATTATCAAAGGAGAGACTACTGTCCACCTATGTCCCAAGGTCTCTTATCACACTTTCATTGTTAAGTAGACTACCGCCTATGTGTTAGTTCATGGGTACAGAGTTTTTACCAAAAGGGATGACAATGCACTTTTTGGCATTGAGATTGAGGCCATGGCTTTGACACCAGGCATCTGTCATAAGTTCATACTAGGCTATCTGCCCTGGGGCAATTATAAGCCTAGCCCAATTCTGTATGGCTTACGCCACCCCTTGATTTGAGTACACTGTGCCCTTTTTAAGGTTTAGTTTACTGTGCCTCTGTCTAATAGTGACACTGGAGTAATCCCTGGGACAAACCTACGATCCCCCATCCACCTATCGAGATTCTTCTTGAAGAGATTCAGTGAGGTGCTCTGCCTCAAATGCATTATTATTATTTCTGTCCTGAAAGGGCTGCCTGTTGGGGGGCTGAAACGCTGCTGTCCTAGAGGAGGTTTGTTTCCTGGCCCCTGTTCTATGTCTGGAAGATGAAGGGGTGGGCTGGGGCGGGGGCTCTCCTAACAAAGGAGGTCTTTGAAGGATAATTCCTGTAAAATTTCGGTACTGGGGAGACCATTAAGTGTTTCAGGTCTTGGAGTTCTTTACTCTTCTCCTGTAGGTTTTTATACAGGTCTGCAGACTGTTGTCCAAACAGGAGTTTATTAACCAGGGGTGCATCCAAAATTTTTGTTTTAAAGTCTTCAGACAGGGCCTGGAGCCTAAGCCATGAATATCTGCTTAAAACAGAAGCAGATACTGCAGATATAGCAGAGGCCTCTGCTGCATCATAGCTGCATTTCATAGTGTGTCTGGAAACCTGAGAAGCCAGGGACAGATTAGATGCTATTTGTGTTTTGTTTGGGGAATCAGGTAATGAGGACAGTAGGGATGAAGCCTATGATACCAAATCTAGTGCATATTTCACCATATGGGTCTGGTAGTTAATTGCCCTAAACACTAGAGTGGAAATAGTATACATCTTCTTTCCCAGCCTGTCCATTACCTTGCTATCCTTGTCTGGAGGCAGGAGTGATGAGGAAGGAATAAGTCTTGACTATTTGTCAGGGGCCACTGCTACCATAGCAGGGTCCACCAAAGGGGCTTGACCAGAAATTTGTGGTAGTCAGAGACCTTATCGAAATGCTCAGCTCTCTTGGGAGCAGGAGGCTGAGAGTCAGGATTCTTTGAGGCTGATGCAAATGCATCTAGGTATGCTGGAATCACCAGTGGAATGGCTGATGGGGAGGGTGATTCAACCTGGAGCAGCTTAAAATACCTTTTTTGCATTTCAGTCATCTGGGCTGTATCCCACTTAAAATACTCCCTCATTTTTGTAATAGTTTCTCCAAATGTAATGTCTCCCCCTCAATGGAATCCTCATCTGGGGAGTAGTAGTCCAAGGGAGAAGCTACTTGGAATGAGTAAGTAACTGACTCATCTGAGGAGGAGGAGGCTTCTTCCTCCTGGGAGAGGGTAGGAGGTATAGAAGCAGCTGAAGTAAGCCTGGGGATTAGTACAAGCAATGTGGGAGCTGTGGAGGCTGAAGGCCTAAGGACCATGAAGGCCTGCAGCAAGAACTGTGAAAAGCACTCCCAGTCTGGTTGTTCCTGAGAAGGAGCAGACAAATGCTTAGACTTCGGTTTCTTTTCTAAAGGAGTTGATTTTGTAGAAGCTGAGGGCCTAGTTTCAGGGATCTGACCTATGAAAAGGATTTGGAATCCTGGATCACAGATGGCTGTCCTGTGGAGCCCAGTTCCCCCTCGACTTTTGCAATAGCCGACGTCAGAATAACCTCCATGGATGTGCCTACTGGTACTTCAGAAGCAGCTTCCTCAAGGGTAGTCACTGAAGGTACCAGTTCTAGCGGACACCCCTCAACTCATATATCGATGGTTGGTGGGGCATCCGACAAGTGGTAGGCCTAGAAACTTTAGCCTTCTTTTTTGGCAGTTCCGCCTGGGCGGCCGACTCTGGATCCATTCGTAAGGCTAGCTTCTTTAACCTCTGGTTCTCAAGGTATAAACTGAGGGCAGCCAGACAGCTTCTGAGAGTTTTGGGAACAAACGACTGGCAGACGGTACAGGAGGTATGATCGTGTTCTTGGCATAAACAGAATAAGCAAGTACATGGGAGTCCTTTGTGCAGAATTTGACTTGCGCATCTACATTTCCTCTTCCTAGCGGACATCAGCTAAAGAACAGGCAACAACCTAAGCTCAAGCAAAACAATAAAAAGATTTCCCCAATGGGGTACTTAACTTTAGACGTCTTGAAGGAGAGAAGTGAAGCGATCGATCTGACGTTCGACTGCGGCAGAAAAGTTCTGAGGTCTGTGCATGCGGACGTCACATTTAAAGCCCCTGGTTTATGGCTCTGCATGCGAGATCCCACACACTAGCAGCAAGCAGGCTCGAGCTTTTGCATAGGAGCAGATGGCGGAGGATCCCACAGTAAGAATACTGCAACATGAGAATAGGAGGACATGCAGTGTTACTAATTTAAGAACCAAGATACACAAGTGGCTTACACCTGCATGCAATAAGAAACTAGCGCCATACTAACATGGCCAATAAACAGGAAGAGAGAAGAGAACAGCTAAGAGCAAAGTTTGACTGTCAAAAAAGATGGGAAGACCAAAAAAATAAAGTATAAAAAAATGCTGTTGTCTCTGGGTCAATCGCTAGGCATAAAAAAAAGAAAAGTCAACAAAGATGCCTTGTCAAATTGAGCTCCACTTAGCCAACACAGCATCTGCTTTCTTGAAAGCCAAAAAGCACAGCCTGGGCCATAATTGGGGGGGGGGGGGGGCAGTTAAGGTTTTGTTAAACTCTTCAGCCCATATTCACTTAAAACATTTCTGGGAGAAGGAATGGAGAACACAAAACAGGCTGCAGATGACTTCATCAGTCTAGCTTTCTCCAAAACAGAGGTCACATGGAGGAGAGATGCATGGTGAAGGACTCTATCCTTATCTGTCTTGGAGGCCGTGCATCTTCAAACTCCCCATAAGAAAATGAGGAGATCAGACAACCCTTACCTTCTGAATTGCAAACCTATGAACAACAGACATATGCAGGGTCAATTATGTCACGGGCATGTGCCAGGTGGCAGGCAAGAGGATGCCACTGTTGATGCACACATCTGCCAAACATAGTACAATGAGATAGCAATTGTACCAGGACCAGTACTGGCATTAGGACATACCTCCTAGTGCTTCAATCTCACCCTGCCAAAGATGGCACAATGACATGACAAACTTGTATGAGGCCCAGCCTTGGCATTATGGCACATCCCCTAATGCTGAAATCTCACACCTGCATGGACAGCTACCATTAAACTTACTTCAAATACCTACTGAAATCAAAGGCCTAAACCACAAAAGCTAATATGGTAAGACCTTGTGGATCCTCATCTATCTACCTACACCTCTGAACCCTACTGGGTCCAGTCAGTACTATTGGCCTTGGGTATGATCAACAAGCTGTAGCCAGGTGAATCAAAGGGCCATTCACTGGGATCAGGAGGGTTGTGAGTATTACCCACAAAATCAATCATGGAAAGGAGGAAGCACAGTATAGCCAGTGAAGGTGCTTATACTTCAGGAAATTCTTTTCAAAATGGAAATAAGGGTGCTCTGACAGGTCTTAACTACAGCCCTTATTGGCAGAAGAAAACTCACTGCAAGTGGGAACCCAAAAGGTTACTTCTGGACACGACACATTTACAGGGGACTATGACTGAAGCTTGCTATCCATTTATTTGGCCAACTGATGGTGCTCTGGAAGAGACCTACAGTTGCACTAGTTTCAAGAAGGTACTGTAGTGAGGAATTTTCAACCACCACCACTTTCCCAGTAATGAAGTAAGCCTGGAGTTTCTCCCACTGACATATGTGGGTGATCAGACTGAAATGCTAGCACGTAGGCCAAAGCTTCTTGCCATTCTCCATTTCAAGCTGTACAGAAAATGCTGGAATTGGTCTCTGGGTCTTATTTGGCAGCCAAAAATGGCCTTAAGAATATGTTGCTGCCTTTGACAAAGAACAATCGACTTTCTCTAGTTAACAAGTTAGGACTGAGAATCTAATTGTGCAAGTGACTGAAAAGTACTGTCAGACTCTAGGACTAGATATGAATTTCAAATGAGGCACAACATTACATTGTGTGTCTGCACAAAGCATGTACAACCTAGAGAATGGTTGGTTCAGTGAAAACAATATATTGAACTGCAAATGAAATAATGCTGACTAACTGAAAGGGATCTCCAGTGTCAGAACTTCAGTTAAAAAACGGAACTAGAAGTAGTGTGTAAGAAACTTGTGGAAGAATAAATCTAGAGGCTGAAAGGGAAGGAACTGAGGCATAGGTCAATGGCAATTAATAACAAAGCAGGCAGTTAAGATTTGTAAACATGTTAGTGCCATTTGAGGAGAAGATGTGGGGAAAGGCAATGAATAACTCTGAAAAGACTGTAGACTCAAGGAAAATACACAGGTGGCTAAAGCACCTAGTGCAGAAGTGGTATCTAACACCAGTCAGTATAAGGACAAAGGTACAGTACAGAAAGTTGTGTTGAACATGGACAAAAGGGCGTAGGGCTTTTCCCTAACACTTGGGAAACCTGGTAACAAAAATGGTTTGAAGGGAAGAATGGAATGAGCAGAAAATGGCAGACCACACTGATTTGAGAGGTAAATGAGAAAAGGGAAAGGGGGGGTGGGTTAGAAAGTGCATTTGCGCACCCACACATATCGTGTGTATAAATATATATATATATATATATATATATATATATATAAATATATATATATATATATATATATATATATACACACACATATACATATGTATATATACATATATATATATATATATATATGCAAAAAAAAGTAAAAAAATTATATACGTATATACACACACATACGTGCGTGCTCACACACATTACACACACACACACACACACACACACACACACACACACACACACACACACACACACACACGCGTACATATATTCTTTCATGTTCCATTTATAAAGAACAATAAAAAAGTACTGGGATGGGAATGAAGACAGGATTGAGGGGGCTCTGGAAGAAGTGGAAAGATAGTACAGTCAGTACAGACAACTGGAGCAGGCATGAAAGGTTGAATGTATTTTGAGGAAAAGAGTGATAGGAGAAGTGGTACATTTGACTGAATGCTAACAGAAAACTAGAAAGCTGGAATATATTATTGGCCACTGCTAAAGCTGCAGAAGAGAAAACCCTCTTGTTCACACTGCCCAAAGCAAAAGACCGCTTACAAAACAACAAGGAAAGTTGCTGTGGTACCAGGGATCTTTAGTAAACTAATCAGGTGAGACGGATTTGTTTTAGTAAGCTTAGTCACAATAATATTCCTCTCTTTTGGTGGCTAAGAGAGGGCAAGAAATTTCGAAGGAGATATGGGTGCTTTCAGGTTTCAAGGATGGCATTCTTCAAGACAGGTTCCAAAAGAAAATTACGCAAGATTCCTTGGTCTTAATCTCCAACTAATGACTTGTAAAGTGATGGCATACAGGTAACAGGGCAGCCCTTGAAGGGAGTTGTGTGCCTAAGGTTTTCTCACAAAACACAGTCATCTTGGGAAAAGCTGTATGAATTGAGGTCTCCATATGGCCCTTCCGTGAACAAGGAAATCTAACCCATCTGATTCTTCTATGTTCTACATAGACCACTTAAACACACTTTCTCTCTTCTGTGTTTCTTAAAGAATTTTGCAGGGGGGATCTTTGCCTCATCTACAAAGCCTTGAAGAATCCAATCCTATGTAACATCCTACACATCCAGAAAACATACAACACCTTAAACACCTGCTCAAAGAAACTAAACTTGCACCACAGCATAAACAGAATTTGCTGAAGAGATAGCTATATCTCAATCAGGCTTTCTTTTACGGAACTGACTTCCTTTCAATTTAGCACAAAGCAGCTCCCTGATCTTTTTCAAAAGCAGTCTCAAAGAATAGCTGGGAAACTGCAAATCGCGCTGATCTAGCACATCTAATCCTTCATTGCTCTGTAGAGTGCTGACAAAAAGAGATCTTGAGGATAGTCTACAAATGATCTACTCCCTAGTACAAACCTATGAACCTACAAAGGCGTACAAATTACATGCCTTAACATCAAGGCAAAAAACTCACATGTACAGCAACACAAAAGCCTGCCTCAATACCATCTTCTGTGCTGATAACCTTTGGTGGTAAGCAAGTATTCTTTTACTCCTTTGGGTAGTGACCTTGGAGTTAGCATATTTATAGTTATGGGGTGCGAAGAGGGATGCGCCCTTTTTAAATAAAAATAACCATCAATGTTAATGTAAGAATCACACTGTTTTTTCACATTTACAGGTTATAGTACTATTGCCATTGATGTACTGATATTAACTCCTGGGATTCTCACACCATCAAAAAGAACATTCGAGAACGACAAAGTAAACCTAGTAACTTTAACAGGGGACAGTGACAAATCTGGCCTCAAAGACTGTAGAAACAGGTGCCTTGGACACCCAGCTCCAGAAGATCCCACTGTCACTGAAAAACTCTATGTGAGGCCTCATTTTGCAGTTGGAATCCCAGGACTGGAAAAGCCAAACCTTATCGAGCAATAAAACAGCATTGCACTTGATATGAGAAAAATATTCCTCTAAACCACTGTAATTTTAATGTCATAAGGACAGCAATAAATATCACCTTCTCTCTTTTAGGCACTTTCTCTGGCATCTTTGGTGCAATGTCTGCCTGCAAAGTTGCTGTGAAGTTTGGTAAGTTCTCATTCAAGCACATGCAAGCAAACACCTACAAAAGTCATGCTGAAGTGCACATTACAAGACAGCATTTCATGGTTGCAGTCAAAAACTTAACTATGCATCATAAGGGTCAGAAGACTAACGCTTTCCCTAAGAGGTACAGACTGACTGCAAAATCTGTACTCTTCAGCAGTGACAAAATCAGAAATCTGGAAAAACAAAAAGCCAGCTATTACTGACAAAAACTCTACAGGGGATGAGCTTGCATCATTTTTGTAAAAATGTCTGTAGCTTAAAAAATGCATGAAAATTACACAGTGACTAGTGCTGAAAATTTCAAAGGACCAACATGAGATATGAATAAGCCAAACAAACAAGGTTTAATGACCATTTACAACACAAGGAACAGATTCTATATTAAACAACTTAAGTATGATCAAGTACAGATAATTAACCACAGTGCAGAGGCCAAAAACGCAGAATGCTATATGACATTCTGAAGCCTGTGTGTATATATATATATATATATATATATATATATATATATATATATATATATATATATATATACATATATATATATATATATATATATATATATAAATGTGTGTGTGTGTGTGTGTGTCTATATTATATATATATATATATATATATATATATATATATATATACACACATATGCACACACACACATATATATATTTATATATATATATTTATATATATATATATATATATATATATATATATATATATATATATATACACACACACACATTTTTTTTTTTACTTTTTAAATCTCAGAAGAATAGACAATGCTCTGACACAAAAAAGGCCAACATGTACATCATTTAAACAATTATCCAGGCTAACATATCATAGTGTTGTACTCCTACCTGTAAGTGTGGCCAAGCAGCTTCAAGAGTAGGCTCATCCTCCTCTGGATCAAATTCGGCTCCTGTTGGATTGGAAGATGGTGGCAATGTTCTGAACAAGTTAATTGAAAACTGCAAAAAAGAAAATATTTTTCTGTTTAAATATGCCATCCACAAGTTTCAGTTAAGTGACAAAACATGATGCAAAAGTCTGCATCTCATCAGTATAGCTAAACAGCTTCACAGTTTTTCATATGCCTCAGCCCAAGGATAACTGGAATAGATTCTTACTTCTACCCATTCAATGCAAATTAGTCACAAATGATTTCTACACACCTCTCATGAAAACCACTTGCATACAAAGAATTTATTAAGCATGTAGAGAACAGAAACAGATTGCTAGGCCTTACTTCCAACCCCCCCCCACACACACACACACACACACACACACACACACAGTCAACTACTGAAATGCAGAACTGTCAATCCATTTACTGAAAATCACTGGTATGCAGCTGGAAACTGGGATGTGAAGAACCACTGGATTACAGGAAACACATGCGGATTCCACAAAGAAGATACCACAGCTGAGAATCAAGCAGGAGAACTTCTTGCTATGAAGCAACACTACTACTCACTGTGCCACTGCATCACTCCAGCCAACTACCACCGTAACATTATTTCGGACAGTTAATAAAGTTTTCCTTACAGCACCAAATTATAGACAACTGAAGAACTTGACAGTTCTCAAAGGATTTTATTTTCTTAACTGAAATTGCATCAAGTATAGAACTGGGCTTTCTACTTGCACTACATCAGATATGTGACTCATCTTACACCACCTTTAATATTTGGTACAAAAAAGATTTTTAACCAGTTCAGATTAACATTTTAGTTTTAACACAAAAATAACATATGTGAACTGAATGCATCAGTTTCTTTCAGCCCTTCTATAAGGAGCTGTTATAATTTCCTCTTCTACTTTACAGTATTCTGTAATATTTCTGTTTTGCCACTCGGCACAATGGAATGTATGGCATGAGATCACCAGGAAATGTGTTTGCCAACCTGCCAGGGTCTTGCCCTCGCTAACAGGCAAAACTGGAAACAAAAAAATAACACACACACAGATACATACATACCTACACACCTTGCCCGACATGCAGGAAACACCTATCCACTGCTGCTGAAAGGAAGGGTCTGTTGAAACACATGATGTGCTGGAAGGGTAATCAGCTTCACTGCAAAACTGGTGAGTGAATATCTATTGCAACTAACTTAACTGCCATTTAGCAGGGCGCAGCAGTAGGAAATAATCATGCACAGTGAAAATTAAACCTAGAAGAAAGCTAAAGCCAGAGACTGATCAAAAGGTGGGAATTCAGGACAAAACACAGTCCAAGTAATAATACTTGGAGAAGGTATGTAATGATGACCAGATGACCGCAGCAAAGATGTTTGCAATGGCAATATTCTAGAAGTAACAATCATAACAATTAAGCTAGTTGTGGAACAGAATTTGACAGCAGCATTTTCCCAATGGATGTTTACTACCTGATAGAAACAATGCAACTAGCAACCTACTTACAGTGGGCTGGCTTATCAGCTGCAAGAGTTCTTCTTGAAACTACATGGACTAAATTTACAAGCCACTGTACAGTAATACACAAGTGGAAACCTCTGGAAAATACTCAAATATTCTGGTGCCTCTGTGTGTTCTTCTTACTCCAAGTTACAGTGCTCTTGAAAAGTATAAGAGGTGCAGCCCACAGATGGAGAGTACAGGTTATTAATGCTTTAATGGCATTCCAATGAGTTTCTGAATTAGCTACTTTTTAAGGCACTCATTTTATTTTTTTCATAACCACAGGACTTGCAGTTACAGGTCTTGCACTTAATACACAGCCCTGGTAAACACCTCTCTTCCTCAAACAAGGTGTGAAACTCCAGCTATGTGTGTGCATATACTCACCATACTTACAGATGTCCACACATGTAGGCCATGGTGGTGCAGTGGTTAGCATTGTCTCATCACAGCAAGAGGTTCTTCGGGTAGATTCTTGGCTGGAGTTCCTTCTGTGCGGAGTCTGCATGTCCTCCCTGCGGCTGAGTGAGGCTTAAAGACATGCAGGTAGGCGAGTGTGCCTTCTGAGAAGGTTGGGCGTCAGGCTGGCAGCTCAGCACCGTAAAAATCCACTGCCAATCAATCTGCGGACCGGTGATCCGCTGTGGCAACCCCTAACCCGGAAAAGCTGAAAGACATTGCTTTTGAATTTCAGATGTCCACACAGAAGGGTCACTGGTGCAGTGCATTTACAACATAAATGGGATAAGTCACTGGCAGAAGGCAATCCTCTGGACTTGTATGAAAAGCAGCTGGTTTATTTCAGTGGACATATGGATGCAAGGCTATGTCCAACACATGGCCAACTGCATGAAATCATGCAGGAAAAGAAACAGTTACCCATACCACCTTAAATTCTTTCTGAAGCACTTTGAGAAGGACATTAACAAAGGCTGCAGTACATACAAAATATGAATAGTAGATCAAACAGTGCATCACTCTTCTGGGTCAGGATACAACAAGATGAATATTCGCGGGTTGTTCAAGCAGCTTTATTACACACAAACACATCAGAAATGAGACTTTGTAACAAACTTATAAACATACTGACTACCACACTCATACTTGTTAACACTCTGGCTGTTCTCTCAAACTGACACTGCTGCCTGCATGTGCTCAATATGACTATGCACGTGCTACATCTGGAAATGCTTCTTAAAGGTACGTACGCTCTGATCTACATCCTCCCGCTTTGAGAAATAGTCGTTATATGAAATGACAGTATTCAATGACATGCAATTTACACAAATGATCTTTTGACATGCAATTATACAGAACTAGTTATATGACATGCAATCATACATCAGATACACATAAAACAATTATGTCCAAGTTGCTGTATATTTTACACTAGGTCTGGAAATAATACCTGACCATATAACAAAGTCAGAATTGGATCTAGCAACGGGGACCGTCTTCAAGGAATGTTCAACTTTGGGGACATCTGGGACATTATCATGAAAGTACAGTTTTGTACCTACCATAAATGTAGATGTTCGAGTGCTAATACAGCTGCAGTAATCACAGATGGGTTTTCAGCCGTCAGGCGGTCCCTCGGTCGGCCGAATTCCAAAGTCTTGGTCCAGCGTCTGTTGTTGTCGCTTACTCTTCTGACGTCAGGAAGGCCAGAGTATGTAAGACACAGCCGACGCCATGTTCTTCAGTCTTTCTTGCCCCAGATGTCAGGTGCCCCCAAAAGGAAGGCAATACATAAATAAAGCTAATCCACAAATGTAAGCAAATAAAACATAGCAGGATAACCCAGTCAGGAGGTATGAAGAGGTTTTTAGGCCCCATGGCCTTACCAAGAGGGGAAGGAGGGAGGGAAACCTGTACTGCAGCTGTATTAGCACTAGAACATCTACATTTATGGTAGGTACAAAACTGTACTATGTTCATCGTGCATACAGCTGCAGTAATCACAGATGGGTAGAGTCCCAAAGCTATGCATAGGGTGGTAGGTACTAAGAGGAACTGGGTTGAGCCAGAATGCCCTGCAAAACAGCAGTGGCAAAGCCTGCTCTTGTTCTGGAATATAAGGGCAGATGGTAGTGTTTTGTGAAGGTATGTACAGAACTCCAAGTGGCTGCCTCCAAGATATCCTTAGTAGGCACACCTCTGAGGAAGGCTGTAGAGGTGGCTGTGGCCCTGGTGGAGTGAGATCTGATACCAGTAGGGACAGGTTTCCCATGGTGGGAGTAACAAAACGTATGCAGTGGCCAATCCACTTGGAAATGGTCTGTTTGGTAACTGGTTTCCCTGGAGCCCCTACTGCATAGGACACAAAAAGTTGGTCTGATTTCCTGAAGGACTTTGTTCTGTCCAAATAGTAACGTAGCTGCCTATGGATGTCTAAAGAGTGAAGCAGCCTTTCCCCTTTGTTTTGAGGGTTAGGATAAAAGGTAGGAAGGTGTATGGCTTGGTTTAAGGCTACCCTAGATACCACTTTAGGCATAAAGGATGGGTTGGTGAAGGAGACCCTGTCCTGATGGAAGATGAGGAATGGCTGCACCGCCATGAGGGCCTGCAGTTCAGAAACCCTACGAGCTGAAGTGATGGCCAGAAGGAAAGCTGTTTTCCAGGACAAAAATTGTAGATCTGTTGAAGCAGCAGGTTCAAAGGGAGGCAATGTTAATTTTTCTAGTATGTAATTAAGGTCCCAGGCTGGAACTGGTTGTTTCCTTGGAGGTTTTATATTCTTAGCCCCTCTGAGGAACTGACGTAAGAGTGGGTGTGAAAATAAAGGAGGGTCCGTGTTGAATTTTGCAGAAATGGCTGAGGCGTGTATTTTGATTGAAGAAAATGAAAGTCCACTGCGCAGTAGTTCAGCTGGGTACTGTAACACCTGAGGCAAGTTCAATTTTCTAGGGTCCTGCCCTCTTTTCTCATTCCAACAGCAAAACCGCTTCCATTTTGCGGAGTAAGCTTTTCTAGTAGATGGTCTTCTGGCCTCCAAAATGACATCCTGCACCTCCTTGGAGAGTATAGTTTGATGTGGTGTTAAGGAATTTTCCATGCAGCGAGGTTGAGTGTTTTCAGCTGGCTGTGAAGGGTTTTGTAGTTGTTCTGCGTCAGTAGAAGTGGTATTAGAAGCAGGGACCAGGGAGGAGTATGTGTTAGACTCCTCAGGAGTGGATACCAGTGTTGCCTTGGCCAATCTGGAGCAATCAGTATCATCCTCGGATTGTCTGTTCTTGCTTTCAAAAGTACCTTGGGCAGAAGAGGTAGAGGTGGGAATGCATAAACTGTCCATGTTGTCCAACTGAATGAAAGGGCGTCCACTTTCCAGGCCTTTGGATGGTAGGTCCTTGAACAAAACCTTTTCAATTGATGGTTTCGGTGGGAGGCAAAAAGATCTATATCTGCCCTCCCCTAGCTTGGACTATCTCCGTAAACACCTGTGGATGAAGCTTCCATTCGTGTGGATCTGTCATATTTCTGCTCAGAGAGTCTGCCAGAGTGTTTTCCATCCCTGGCAAGTACTGTGCTTGAAGTTCTATTTGTCTTTCCAGAGCCAAGTTCCAAAGAGTCATGGCTAGTCTGCACAAGGGGTATGAGTGAGTTCCTCCTTGTTTGTTTATGTACCACATTACTGTGGTGTTGTCTGTTCTTATGAGCAATTGCCCTGGATGTAGAGAGTCCTTGAAAGCTGTAATTGCATGTATTACTGCCAGCATTTCTTTTTGATTGATGTGAAGGTGCTTTTCCTTTTGGGCCCATCTGCCCTGAATGCACCTGTCCTTCATGTGCGCCCCCCAGGCGTAATCTGAGGCGTCTGTGGTTATGACTTGGTTTGCTTGAGGCTTGCAGAATTGGAGGCCTGTGTTTACTTGACATGCTTGGGCCCACCATAAGAATTCCTTTTGTAGACAGGGAATTATTGGTATAATTGCTTCCAAGCTGTGACTGTGTTGAGACCATAGATTTTTTAGGTACCATTGAAGTTTCCTCATATGCAGCTTTGCACACAGGATTAGAAGAATGCAAGATGCCATGAATCCCAGAGCCTGCAGGATTTTCCTTGCAGTAAGCCTGGTACTTTTTGCTAGTATTTTGAAGTACTGAGATAATTGCCCTTGTTTTTCTGGCGTAAGGTATTCCATCTGGGTGTTTGTGTCCAAGCTGGCACCCAGGAAGGTTATTTTATGAGAAGGTGTTAGCTTTGATTTCTCCCTGTTGATGGTGTATCCCAGAGAAAGCAGTAACCGTGTCACATATGCCAGATGTTCCAGAAGTATATGTTTGCTGTCCGCTTGGATCAGGCAGTCGTCCAGATAAGGGTAAATTTGTATCCCTTGAAGTCTGCAATATGCAATCACTGATGCCAGGCACTTGGTGAATACTCTGGGCGCAGTAGATAAGCCAAAGGGCAATGCAGAGAATTGATAGTGGATTGAACCTGCAAGAAATCTGGGGTATCTTCTGCAGCTTTGTCTGATTGGGACATGCAGGTATGCCTCCTTGAGGTCCAATGTTACCAGCCAAAACTCCTTGCCCAGCATGGGAAGAAGTTGCTGTAGTGTGAGCATCTTGAATTTTGGTACAAGTAGAAATGTGTTTAGTATGGATAAGTCCAGAATGGGTCTCCAGTCGGTTCCTTTTCTTGGTACCAGTAAAAGTCTTGAATAAAAACCTTGACCTTGTTGGTGCGTAGGTACCTTTTGTATAGCCCTCATGTTTAGGAGCTTTGAAATTTGCATTTGTGCCTCTACCCTTTGATTTTGTGGTAGGTTTGGCATGCCTCTCCTTTTTGGAAGAGTGTGAAATTGAAATTTGTAGCCTCTGTTTATAATGTCCAGAATCCATTTGTCTGTTGTGACAATATGCCAATTGCTTGCAAATAATGCTAGTTTCCCTCCCAAAGGTGCTGCCAGTTGAGATTTGCTTGGCATGTAAATGAGGGAGTCATTGAGTTTGCTTTCTGTATTGCTGTGCACTGTCTTCACCACCTGTTGGTGCTGGAGATTGCCATTGTCTGCCTCTATATGACCCTTGTGATTGCCCTCTGCCCCTTCCGCGTCTGTATCTGCCTCTTTGGGGCTTGTCAGTGGCTGGAAAGGACCAGTTTTTTGATGGCCAATTCCTGCTAAATCGTGGTGGCTGGACCTGTAAGAAAGCTTTGACAGTTTGCATAGATTTGGCTTTCTCTTCCATTTTTCGTAATATATTCTCAGCATTAGTACCAAAAAGAAAGTACAGTTTTGTACCTACCATAAATGTAGATGTCCGAACTGGACAGCATCTGCAGTCATAACAAGTGGGTTGTCCTGTCGTCAGGCAGCCCTGCAGTCGGCCGGATTCCAAAGTCCGGGTCCGGCTTCGGCTGATGTCGCACTCCACCCGACGTCATCTCTGTTGGTCTTCGGGTATAAAAGCATCAGCCGACGCCATTTTCCTCAGTGTTTCTTGCCCCAGATGCCAGTAGCCCTCTTGCAGGCTAAAATTTGGATAGATGCCAATGTTTCCAAATAGATAGAGGTAAACACAACAATAAGCATATATGTACATATATACAAACAAATACACCATAAAGACTCCCCAACAGCTAGCTATTAGGAGGGTAAACACCCTAGGAGTACCACAGAGGGAAGGAGGGAGGGTAATCCTGACTGCAGATGCTATCCAGTTCGGACATCTACATTTATGGTAGGTACAAAACTGTACTAGGTCCTTCATGGATGCATCTGCAGTCATAACAAGTGGGTAGAATACCATAGCCAACTAGGGAGGAGGATAAAAGTAGATTATGGTGTGTTTAGGATCCCTTGCAGTACAGCAGTGGCAAACCCTGCTCGGGATCTGGAATATAGAGGCAAATTATAATGCTTGGCAAATGTATGCACGGAGGTCCAAGTAGCCGCCTCAATAATGTCTTTGGTTGCCACTCCTCGTAAGAAGGCTGTGGTAGTGGCTGTTGCCCTTGTAGAATGAGGTCTTATGTTCTGTGGAATTGGTTTTCCATGGAAGGAGTAACAGTATCGTATGCAATTTCCTATCCATTTGGAGATTGTCTGTTTGGAAATAGCTTTTCCTTCCCTTCCTGTTGCATAGGCTACAAAAAGTTGGTCAGTCTTTCTGCTATTTTTGTTCTGTCCAAGTAGTAGCGTAGCTGTCTATGTACATCCAAGGTATGCAGTATTCTTTCCCTCTGTTTTGTGGGTTGGGAAAGAAGGTAGGTAGGTGGATTGCCTGGTTTAAAGATACTCTGGATACCACCTTGGGCATAAATGTAGGATTAGTCCTCATGGACACTATCTTGGTGGAAGATTAGGAAGGGTTGCACTGCCATTAAGGCCTGTAGTTCTGAAACCCTCCTTGCTGAAGTAATTGCCAGTAGGAAAGCAGTTTTCCATGACAGGTGTTGTAGGTCTGCTGTTGCTGCTGGTTCAAAGGGTGATAGTGTCAACTTTTCTAGCACAAAGTTTAAATTCCAAGCTGGTAATGGTGGTTTCCTTGGAGGTTTTACATTCTTGATTCCTCTGAGGAACTGCCTGAGCAAAGGGTGGGAAAAAACAGGTGGGTCAAAGCTGTATTCTGCTGAAATAGCTGATGCATGTATCTTGATGGAGGAGTAGGACAGGCCTGAATGAAGAAGTTCGCCAGATACTCCAGAATGTTAGGCATATCTATGTTTGACACATCTTTTCCTCTTTCCGTACTCCAAATGACAAACCTTTTCCATTTTCCAGCATAGTTCCTTCTTGTTGAAGGTCTGCGTGCTTCAAGAATAATGTCTTTAACTCTTTGGGAAAGTTCTGGATTAGCTGCTGCTATGTGATGTTCCATGCAGTCAGTTGCAGCGTTTTTAGGTTTGGATGTATGATGCTGTAGTTGTTCTGAGTTAACATCAAAGGCATCAAGGGTATTGGCCACATATTGTTCCGAGACATGCTCTTCAGTAGTGGGTACCAGTGTTGTCTTGGCCAGTTTGGAGCTATCAGGATTATCCTTGGACGTTCTTCCTTGATTTTTAGTAGTACCTTGTGTATCAAAGGAAGAGGTGGGAATGCATATGCTGTTAGGCCTTTCCAGTTGAAGGAGAGTGAGTCCACTTTCCATGCTAGTGGGTGGAATGTCCTTGTGCAGAATTTTTTTGAGCTGGTGATTGAGAGGTGATGCGAATAGGTCTATCTGTGGCATTCCCCATTTCTTTGAGATGGTCTTGAAGATGTCCGGGTGCAGCTTCCATTCGTGGGCATCCGAAGTGGTTCTGCTTAATATGTCTGCTAGAGTATTGTCTTTCCCCGGTACAAATATTGCCTGTAACTGAATGTTGTAGCTGAGTGCCAGGGTCCACAGGTCCAAGGTCATTCTGCATAGGGGGTATGAATGAGTGCCTCCCTGTTTGTTGATGTACCGCATGACTGTGGTGTTGTCTGTCCTTATCATCAACTGGCCCTCTTTGAGGAATGGTTTGAACTTTTGGATTGCCAGTTTTACTGCCAGCATTTCTTTTAGATTGATGTGCAGGTGAAGTTGATCCTGTGTCCACAATCCTTGCACGCATTTGTCCAGCATGTGGGCCCCCCATCCTAGGTCTGAAGCGTCTGTTGTGATGGTCTGGCTTGGTTGACATCTGCGAAAGGGTAGGCCTGGGTTTGACTGGCATGCCTGAGCCCACCATAGGAACTCCTGTTTTAAGCATGGAATTAGTGGGATTTCTGTTTCTAGACTGTGTCTGTGTTGGGACCATAAATTCTTTAGGTACCACTGTAGTTTCCTCATATGTAGTCTGGCAAATGGGACCAAGATTATGCATGATGCCATGAAGCCCAGGGCCTGCAGAACTTTTCTTGCTGTTAACTTGTTCAGTTTTGTTAGTGCCAAGAAGTAAAGAGGAAGTTCTTTTTGTTTTTCTGTAGTCAGGAATGCCATTTGTTGTACTGTGTCCAATTCAGCCCAAGAATGTCCTTGTTTGGGATGGTATCAGCCTTGACTTTTGTAAATTGACTGTGTATCCCAGTCCTTGTAGCAAGTAAATGACCCTTTGTAAATCTGTTGTCAGCTTGCTTTTGTTGTCCCCTTGTAGCAGGCAGTCGTCCAGGTATGGGTAAAATTGAATTCCTGTAGTCTGCAATGGGCGATTACTGATGCCAGGCATTTTGTGAATACTCTGGGCAGTAGATAAGCCAAAGGGCAATGCTGAGAATTGATAGTGCTCTGATCCTGCAAGAAATCTGAGGTATCTTCTGCAGATTGGTCGAATGGGGACGTGCAGGTATGCCTCCTTGAGATCTAGAGTTACCAGCCAAGACTCCTTGCCCAGCATGGGAAGAAGTTGCTGTAGGGTCAGCATTTTGAATTTTGGGACAATGATGTATGTATTTAAGGCGGACAGGTCGAGAATTGGTCTCCAACTTTTTCCTTTCTTGGAACTAGGAATAGTCTGGAATAGAACCCCTTTCCTTGTTCTGCTGTTGGCACTCTTTCCACAGCTCTCATGTTTGCTAACTCCATTATCTGGCGTAGAGCCTCTGTTTTTGATTTGGAGGTAGATTTGGCATTCCTCTTTGACTGGTAAAGTGTGGAAGTGAAACCGGTAACCTTGATCTATGGTTTGTAAAATCCACTTGTCTTTTGTTATGTAGTGCCAGTTCTTTGAAAATAAGGTTAACTTTCCGCCTAGAGGAGCTGCTATTTGTTCCCTGGTAGGCGGATTTAGGATTAAGTCACTGTGGTTGTGCTGATGTAGTGGCAGTGGCTGTGTCTGTGCCTCTGTTGTTACCTTGCCACTGTCGCCTCTGTAGGCACCTCCTCTGGATTGGTTTCTGCCTCTGGAACGTCTATTCCTGCCCCTTTGAAATTTTGTGGAGTCAGGAAAGGACCAATTTTTGGCAGGCCAGTTCCTGCTAAACCTTGGGGGTTGAACCTGCAAGAAATCTTTAACAGTTTGAACAGATTTTGCCTTTTCTTCCATTTTCTTCATAACCTGCTGGGCAGGTGTACCAAACAAACTTGTCTTGTCCATAGGAGCATCTAGCAACTTAGCTTTAACATGATCCGGTAAAGCTTGTTCCTTTAGCCATGCATGCCTTATCACTGTGCCTGTCATGGCTGATCTAAATGAAGCCTCCAGTGCATCATAGCCACATTTTAAGGAATGGTTGCTAACCTGTTGTATGTTATTTACCATCTCTAATACATATTTCTTATCAAGAGATTCATCAGTGGTTAGTTTTTTAGTTAACTGATCAAGCATAAACTCTTGGTATTGTATCATGTGAAACTGACAGTTTAAAGCTCTAGCTGAGAGAGTAGCTGAAGTGTAGACCTTTTACCCCATCTGTCTAATGACCTTGCTTCCCTTTCAGAAGGAATAGGGTTTTTAGCTGTGGTCGCTGCTACTGCCTTGGGACCCTGGGATATAGTTTCTGGGTCTGCAAGTGGGGCCTTGTAAAGGTGGTGATGAGTATCTGGCACCCTGTAAAATCTGTCTGGTTTGGCAGGGGCTGGGGTAAAGAATCTGGAGCGGAGCAAACATCATTGAAAGCATCATCCACCACAGAGAGAACAGGAGGTATAGCTAAGGGCCTGTGCTGTGGGAGGTGCAGAAAGGTCCTAAGTCTTTTCTGGAGTCTGAAAAATCCTGTTGCTGCCATTGGAACTGTTCTCGCATGGCATGCAAGGTTTCCCCAAAGGAGAATTCTTCTGGTGGGGAAGCAGCTGGAATGGATTCTTCAGCATCAGAATCTTCAAAATTGGAGAAGGGAGCCTCTGGCTGGTCAGTTATGTCTGATTCATCAGCAGAATCATCAGAAGACACTGGCTCAGGGGGCTCTGCCCTAGGTCTCTTCTCTGGGGGCTGAGAGGCCCTGTCTGGGTGAGATTGAGATCCTCTAATTAAAGAAATTAAATCTTCTGCCAAAGAAAGCATTTGAGAACTAGAAGAGGGCCTGGATGTGGGGGGTTTAACAGGCACTGATTTAGTAGTCTTGGTTGCTTTAGCCCTGGCGAAGGCCTTAATGGACATGGCTGGGGTAGAGACATCCAAGGGGATGGTGTCTGATAAGTCAACCACCGTAGTGGGTAAAATTTCTGAGGTCGATTCAAGAGTTGTAGCAGGGGCCTCAGTTGTAAGAATAGGTTCAGCTGTACTTTGATCAGTTTTCTCGGTTTCGGCCGAAACCGAGACACTCGCGGTTTGCTTTACCGTGGTTTCGGCCGAAACCGCGGACCGCGAGTGTCGGTCTTTATCTTTGCGTTTTTGGTAGATTGGGTAGTCGGAGGATCCGACGGCATAATGTACGCAAAATCAGTACCGAAAAACTGTTCTGCAAACTCCGACCGACGCCTAAGCGTTCGTCGGTTGAAAGAGGCACAGGCCGAACAGGCTGCTACGTCGTGGGCTGGGCCTAAACAAGGCAGACAGTAAGAGTGGAAATCTTTATGAGGTATTTGTTTCCCACAGGTTAAACAATTGTTAACTTTTTCTGACATCGGCTGAGGCAAGAAAGAGTCCCCAACGGGGTACTTAGCTTTAGAAGTCTTCGAAGTAGTATTCGGTAGAAGTAATCTCTGGATCCGACCGACCGGCACTTGCGAACAGCTTCTGCTTCGGGCGCCACACGGCAAGAAAGACTGAGGAAAATGGCGTCGGCTGATGCTTTTATACCCGAAGACCAACAGAGATGACGTCGGGTGGAGTGCGACATCAGCCGAAGCCGGACCCGGACTTTGGAATCCGGCCGACTGCAGGGCTGCCTGACGACAGGACAACCCACTTGTTATGACTGCAGATGCATCCATGAAGGACATCATCCTTTTGTAAAGGTGCATCAAGAAGTTTTGCTTTCACATGATCAGGCAGATTTTGTTCTCTAAGCCAGGCATGTCTGCGAATGACTGATCCTGTTGCAGCCGCTCTACTGGAGGCCTCTAGGGCATCATAACCACATTGTAAAGTGTGTTTACCCACTTGTTCTGCACTATGCATCATATCCTGTAACTCTTAAGTCTGGTTGTTCAGGTTGAGACATTTTGTTTTTTAATTGTGATAACAGGAACTGCTGATATTTAATCATATGAAACTGGCAATTTAAGGCCCTCATGGCTAGGGTGGCAGAGGTATAAACCTTCTTACCCCACCTTTCTAGAGATCTAGTTTCCCTTTCTGCAGGTAGTGGATTCTTGGCAGTGGAGGCCTTTATTCCCTTAGGGCCTTGTGAAATGGTTTCAGGGTCAGCATTATGGCCTTTGTAGAGAAATTGATGAGAACTGGGTACTCTGTAATATCTATCAGGCTTAACTGGAGCAGGAGGCAGTGAATCAGGATTAAAACAAGCCTCTGGAATAGACATCATCCAGTACCTCCAAAACAGGGGGGATAGCCAGAGGTCTGTGCTGAGGTAGCCAAAGAAATTCCCTAAGTCTTTTCTTGGAATCTGAAAAGTCTTGGCCTTCCCAATGGAAGTGTTCCCTCAAAGTGTGCAAGGTTTCCCCAAAAGAAAAATCCTCAGGGGGGGATACAGACGGAATAGACTGCTCTGCATCCGAATCCTCAAAGGGGGAATAAGAGTGTTCCTCAGCATCAGAATTTTCTGATAAAATGGATCCCTGATCAGAAGAGGGGGATTCTTCCTCCACTCTGGGTCTCTTGTCAGGAGGGGGCTGAGAACCTCTGATAAGAGTTATTAGATCCTCAGCCATTTTAAGCATCTGCTTCTTAGGCATGGGTCCAGGAGATGGGCCTTGTGCAGCAGGCCTAACTGGATGCCTGGCTGCTTTGGATTTAGTGAAGGCCTTAATAGAAAAGGAGGATGAAGGCCTAAATACACCATGGGTGGAAGTAGATCTGTCCACATTAGTAGGCTCGGCATAAGCTGGAGCTTCGGTTGTAGTCTGGGAAAGGGCCGATGACCCAGCGGTCTCAGGTGCAGAAGACGCCGCCGAAGGAGTGTCGTCGGTAGTCAGGGACTGCAAAGGCGTCTCACTGAGAACCGGACCACGTGGAGCCTGTTTCGGCGTGGTGTCAGTGGAGACCGCGGGCCTCACATGTCGGTCCTTTTCCTTGCGTTTTTTGGATAAAACGGTTGTCGGAGTGTCAGACGACATTTTATAGTCAAAAGCTTTATCAAAAAAGTGTTGGGCGAACTCCGCCCGACGCTTGATAGTGCGTTTATTGAAGGTAGCGCAAAAGCGACAGCCCGAGACGTCGTGGTCTGGGCCCAAACAAGGTATGCAAAGGGAATGGAAATCCTTATGCGGTATTTGCTTCCCACAAGAAATACAATTATTAACTTTTTTCTGACATCGGTCTGAGGCAAGAAAAGATTCCCCAACGGGGTACTTAGCTTTAATGAAGACTTCGGTTCCAAATATTTTCGTAATTCAGGAGTTGGCCGACCGGCACTTGCGAACTGCTTCTGCTTCGGGCACCGCGCGGCAAAAAAGACTGAAGAACATGGCGTCGGCTGTGTCTTATATACTCTGGCCTTCCTGACGTCAGAAGAGTAAGCGACAACAACCGACGCCGGACCAAGACTTTGGAATTCGGCCGACCGAGGGACCGCCTGACGGCTGAAAACCCATCTGTGATTACTGCAGCTGTATGCACGATGAACATCAAGAATGCATACTGTGACATGTTCTTCAGTATGAACAATATCTGCATTGCTCTGAGATCTAGTCTCTGTATCACAGGTTGTTGTTGCGTCTTGTTGTCTCTTTCGGCTTTTCCCAGTTAGGGGTCACCACAGCGGAACTCTGGTCCGCTAATGACTGGCAGTAGATTTTTACGTGCCGAACTGCCAGCCCTGATGCACAACCTTCAACGAAGGTAAGCCCATTCACGCACGTCTCCACAAAGAAGAAGCTCTAGCTGAGACTCGAACAGGACAAAGTCTTACAATGCTGAAATATCGCTTCTGATACAGGAAGAAGATGTCTGCGCTTTCTTCTGTACTCTATACCCTCATATTCCACTAAGTAGGATCTCGGCTCAATACATACAACTCATTTGACCAATTTGATCAAAGCCTTTCGCCGTTTGCATCCTCACTATCTCTCCTTCTTTTAACAGACGAAATCTGCTTGTTTCATCATAGCTGGACTTCTGAGAAGAACGCTTCTTAAAAAGTTGGGCTATAATTGCTCTGTTTTTAGCATTAGGCCCAATGGTTGTTCTGACTTACCTAGACAAAAGTCTCTCAGCAGGCGAGCTAAGTAGATTGTCATGGGATATATTTCTGAGATCGAGCAAATTCAAGAAAATATCAGTATTGCAATGCTTTGACCTTTCTAGTAATTGCTTTGCACTCTGTACTGCATGTTCAGCAAGGCCGTTTGATTGAGGATATTCAGGACTGCTACTAACATGGATAATGTCCCACTCTTTAGCAAATCTCTGAAACAACTGACTGGTAAACTGAGAACCGCTGTCTTTGTGTGGACTACCATGGACTGAGAAATGACTTTTCATCTTAGTAATAACTGGACGTTAGGTTAGGTAGCAAATCGATCTCAAACCAGTTCGAATAAGAGTCTACTAACACCAAGTAATGCTGACTGTTCCACTCAAATATGTCAGTTGCTACTGTTGACCAAGGTAGCTCAGGAATTTGGCTTAGCTGAAATGTCTCTCTTTGCAAATGCAGCTTAGTACTGTTGCACATTGAACAAGAAGAAAGCACTATATCAAGGTCTTTTGCTAGAGAAGGCCAAAATACTAGTCCTCTCAACCTTCTTTTAGTAGGATCCTGGGTGGCCACAATGCAAAATCTGAATGTAGTCATGCTGTAAAAGCAAGTAGGAACAAGTTTTGGACCTTTAAAAATGATACCATCTTCCATCAGCATCTCATCTCTGTATGGAAAGTAAGGATGCACTTCTGTTGATTCACAGGATTGCTTTGACGGCCATCCTACACTGATGAAGTGGTTGAGCTTTTGCAAAATTGGATCAGTCTTTATATGATCTTCCAGCTCATAAAGTCTTGTCATAGAAAAATTACGCACTTCCATGACACCAAAGTAAAAATTCTCTGCATCAAGCTGTTCCATGGCATTTCTGTGCAATCTGGATAAGGTATTAGCCAGATAAAGAAGTTTACCCCTCTTATAGACCATTTTGAAATTACACTTTTGCAGTTTGAGCATCATTCTTTGTCATCTTGCTGGAGCAGAATGCAAAGGTTTCTTTAAAATAGTAACTAGAAGTTGATGGTCAGTTTACATCTGGATTGCTCAGCCATAAATATAATCATGGAACTTCAAACACGCAAACACAACTGCCAAATGTTCCTTCTCAATTTGAGCATACTGCATCTCAGTTTGGGTAAGAGTTCTAGATGCATAGGCAACAGGTCTGCCCTCTTGAAAAACATCTGCATCAAGACCGAACTTTGAAGCATCACAGGAAAGAACTACTGGTTTGTGGACATCATAGTATCTTAATGTAGACGGGTTAGCAATTTGCTGTTTGAGGTTATCAAATGCTCTCTGGTGTTGTTCTAACCATAACCATGCAACATTTTTGCATGGCAGCTCTCTTAAAGGTGCCGATAACTCACTAAAATCAGGGATAAATATGCCCAAATAGTTAACCATACCAAAAAAATGCTGTAAGGCTTGGACATTATCTGGAGCTGGCATCTCAAGAATGGCTTCTCGTTTAGAAGGATCTGGTTGTAAGCCTGTACTGGTAAATAAATTACCTATTCTGGCAGTCTGAATTTGCACTTCAGAGGATTAAGCTTTAAATTCATTTCATGGACTCTGTCCAGAACTTTCCTGAGGTCTGTCATTGCTCTGCTTCACCATTACCTCCAACTAATAAATCATCAACTATTATTGCACACGGGTAGCCTGAAAAAATTGCTCTATTGCACGCTGAAAGACTTCATTGGAAGAATTTATTCCAAAAGGCATTCTGTAGAATCTGTATCTACCAAATGGGGTACTGAATGTAGCCAGTAGTGAAGATCTGCAATCAAACATCACTTGCCAAAATGAACTCTCTGCATCTAAGACAAAAAAACTGTGGGATTTGGCATTAGGGTTGCAATCTCCCCAACTGTATGCATGGGGTGATGAGGTCATTTCAATACCTTGTTCAAGTCTCTTGGGTCAATGCATATTCTGATTTCATCTGAATTTGTCTTATGAGAAGCTACCATGGAAAATACCCACTCAGTTGGTTCTGTAACTGGACACATCACACCTTGCTGCACCATTTTGTCTAGCTGAACCTTGACCTTGTCCTGCATAGCTATTGGAACTCTTCTCGCTGGTCTGACCACTGGACTGATCTCGGAGTCTACTTTCATGGAGTACACAACTGGAAGTTTGCATAGCTTGTCGTCGAAAACATCAGCATACTCTGAGAAAATCGCATCAGTAAAGCTGGAACTGGGACATGTGCTTACATGATGTACTTCTTTGGTAAAATAAAGCAGTTTCATTTCTTCACCTCATAAGCAACAAGTTTTGCACAAGTGACCAAATGACATTGCTCACCAGCCCTCACTTTTGCAAATGTTTCTGCTGACATTACAGTACACTTTGTACCAGTGTCTTTTGAGCTCTGTGGGCTTACCATTGATCAGGACAGTACAAAATACTTCATTCTTTGCCAACAAATTTACTGCATTAACCTTTTCACCAACCACTGATACACATCAACATAGAAAGTAGGGTTGCAGCTCTCTATATGATCAACTTGCTTTTTTGCGTGACCTTTCTTAACCGAATGAGGCTTGCTTGATTTGCAAAACTTTTGAAAATGGGTCCTTTTTTTTTTTTTTTTTTTTTTTACACTTGTGGCACTGTTGACCAAATGCTAAGCATTTCTCCCTTTTAGACTCATGACTGGCTCCACAATTATGACAGCTAACAATAACACATGACTTGGGCTTTGCTGACTCACTCTTATAATGTACTGAGCATGTCCTTTTTACTGGGCTAGTCTTGGAACTTGCTAGAAAGTTGCGGGGTCTCCGTCCCACACCTACAGTGCTTGCTGCTGCCATGTGCTTAGGCCTGTTTCTGTTTGCCATGTGTTGCATACTGTCTACGTTTGCTCTAGAGGCTGTGGAAACCTTGCTCTTATCACTTGTGCAAGCATATTTGTCTGGCTCTCTGTGAGCTCATGGATTTGACAAATCTCTATAGCTTTGCTTAACATTAAATCACTGTCACGAAGCAAAATCTTTCTCACTGCAGCACTACTACCACCACACACAAGCATGTCCTTTATTAACTCATCCTTCAAGTCACCAAATCTGCAGGTTTTAGCTTTGTTTCTCAAGTCAGTGATATAAGCTGCACAGTGTAAAAACACTCTGAAATGGCGGCTTTCTGCGAATAAATGCACACAGCACAAGAAACTTTTCAAAATGGCTGTACTTTGACTGCATTTTGCAATATAAGTGCACTTTGCACACAGCAAACTCTGAAATTATTGCACTGAAATAAAGCACACACTCTGCAAACTCGGTGAAACTTCAAACAACTCTAGTTATGCTTTGAATGGCTTCAGTCAATGGAAAATAGCAGTTTGAGCCCAAACACGGTCTTTTACTATAAACATGTAGTTGCCTTGCTCTTTAAGCTTCATTTGCCCTTTTATTGTACTCATTATGCCCTTTTAATTTCTTTTCATGCTCAATATACTTTTCTTATGCCAGTGTTACTTTAAACATGCTCGTTATGCAAACCAAAGTTAATTCTGGGCCCCATATGAATAGTTGTGATAGTTTTATCAAATATCATCTTTTCATACATTTTAATTAATAATGCAGTTTGTGCCTTTTGTTTGCTTAATAATACTTTTTTTTGTACTCGTTTGATTAATAATGCATTGTTATGCCTTATAAATGCGCTGTTTAATTTTTTTGCCAAATAAATCATTTGTGCAGTTTTTTTTTTTTTTTTTTATTTTACCTTTAGCTCACTTCTGCCCCTTTTTCATTTGTCTGTACTCCGTTTGACTCAACCTGCTTAGTCTGCCTTCTCCTTCAACTCTGCACATCACGGCTCAAAGAAGTTGTTTTGCTAATCCAGGTTCTGACACCATGTCACTCGTCTGGTCAGGATAAAACAGACGAACATTCGTGCGTTCTGTTCAAGCAGCTTTATTACACACACACACATCAGAAATGAGGCTTTGTAACTTAAACTTAAATAAACAAACAGACTGACTACCACACTCATACATGTTAACACTCTGGCTGATCTCTTAAAATGGCACTGCTGCCTACATGTGCTCAGTATTTATACACATGTGCTACATCTGGAAATGCTTCTTAAAGGTACATTACACATGCTCTGACCTACAGGGTACAAGTCAGGCATGAATGAAAAGTTAAAAGCATCCTCAGTAATACTACGACAAAAATCAAACCTGCACCTACATATGACATCTAGCCTGCAATGCTTGAGGAAAATACAGATGGAAATACAAATGAAAGTGTCAAATATTCTGGGTGAGGATGTTCTTGAAGGTCACAATGGTAGCTACTGCTGTAATGGAATACATTCACCTGACAGTCAAAATGTTGCCATTTGTGTTACAGCAGAAGGCAATGCAGTTATCCAACCATCTGGACAAAATCGGTTTACGTACTAGTTAGATGCTTGTGTGGCAAGAATAAATCTATCTGAAGTCTGGCTCATTTAGTATAAAACCTTAGCCTTCTATGCAAATCCATAGTGGGCACGATCCTTTCCTCCTTATCTTCAGGGCTGGGTTAAAGAATGTCAGATGAACAGGCTGATTTAAGGATAGACTTAAGACCAAATTAGGCATAATAGATGGATCTGCCTTCAAGGCATACCTCTCTACATCTTAGCGTAAAAAATCTGGACACAGTGGAAAATAATGGGGGTCAAAGGCCCAAAAATAGGAACAGATCTTAAATACTGCTCTTATAAACTTAGAACGTTGCTAGAATAACAGGTTTTGCAATAACATGTATTTTCTGAAGGACATGAATGCTGAAACTCAAATACCTGTTATAATTTAGTGACTTCAACCCTCAAGTGATCTACCAGAAACCACACATTTTATGAGAAACAACTACAAATATGGGCCAAAAATCTGGATACTCTGGAGGACAATCCAAGATGGCTGTACACTGAAACAGCTTACCTTCAGCTCTCCTAGTGTGAAAAAAGAAAATGAAACAAGGGCCAGGAAAACTCTGTCACACTTCATAAAGTCAGTTACTGGCTAAAAAGTTCACTTCCTGGTTGCTAGCAAAGAAGAAATTAAGATATCCTGAAAGAATATCAACTAGAAAAGGTGTAGAGAAAATACTGACTGGGAAGAATCCTGCAGCTGTTCCAACAAAAAGCAGTTCAAGCTCCAGCTTTGGTGCAAGACATGACCTCCAGTAATCTAGAGGTTAAAAAAAAATTCCAAACAGGCTCAAAGCTGATTAAAATAAAAGAAACACTGAAGGGGGTATAACAACTCAAATAACAAAAGGCTGAAAAAAATGCAAGAAGCTTTAAAAAGATATTCAAACGAGTTGACAGTACTGCAAAAATAAGAGGAAGAAATGAAAAATGGCGGCTGAGTATGAGACTGCTCAAGAAGATATTTCAAAAGGATTCAGGCGCTTAGGCAGCCAGACATTTCCCTGTGGTACATTTGGCTGAGGACAAGTGGCTGAAGTAATATTCACCTGCAGAGAAATATGGCTGTTGTGAATTCACTGTGGGCAAAGAGAAGCATACACTACCTTGCCCACAGCTTTAATAACCAAGTGCATGGGGACAGAAGTAGTAATAAGTGTTGTGCTCAGTGTACAGTACATGCTTATATAACTACAACATGCTGAAGTGTGCTACAGCGTGGAGGTAATCCTGCATGCTACCGTAGTCACATTTATGCTCCAGCATGAACATTGTTTTCCCCATGTGCATTTGTTTACTGAAGTTGTGTACATGGCACCACATTCTTTTCTTTGCCCACAGGGAATTTGCAACAGCCACATTTCTCTGTCACTTCAGCCACGTGTACTACAGGGAAATGTCTCGCTACCTAGGCGCATGAACCAGTTTCAAAAAAGTGGTAGAATTACATAACAGAGCACATAGGGAAATAAAACACTTCCTGCTGTACCAGAGAAACCAGAAGGAACTATATTAATTTTATGAAGGCACAAATAAGCAACTAAACTGGTATTTAACAAGAACTGTTAAAGGGCACAACATGTGTATGTTCCAAATCTGGTCATGAATAAGCACCCAAGACCTGTATTAGTAAAGATCAAACCTACCAGCAGAAAGTTGATCCTGACAAAACTGTGGCAAAAGGGCAAAGTATTAAAAGTTGGAGACAGTAGAGTGTTTGTGGAAAACGATTATTCACTGTACACCAGGCAGAAGAAAAACAAAATAATTCCAGTAATCGGGGAATGTCAAGAGGCAGGTGTGCGATTCAAGCTGCTGTATCCAGCTGTCTTCAGAATATCTTTTCATGGAGGACCAAACTCATTTTGCATGCAGAACGAGCTAAGGAGGAAATAAAGTTTGCCCAACAAAAAGTGAGCTACCAAGCAGAAGGGAACTCTTTCTTATTCCTTTGATAATACAGCACACAAAGAGAATTTGCCAGTGAAGCCTTTTCCACTGTTCTGAAGGAAAATGCTTGAGAGACCGAGAAAAGCACAGGAGTTGACCAAAAGAATTGGATGCACCTTGGAACTGGACCAGAATATACTACTGGGAGATGGAGATGAACTGGAAGAAAACTAGCAACAAGGAAATTAGTGAAAAATGTGAGACTGCAAAGCATCGATCGCATTTGTGAAATAAAGAGAAAATGGAGGGAACTGACTTTGATGACTTTGTTAAACTTGTGTGTTACTGGAAAGCATTTGCCTCACTTCATGTCATTAATGTTAGGAAGGACACTGAGGTGAGGGGAAGGAGGAGGAAAAAAGGTACCTCTAAGTAAAACAATTTCTATTCTTAACAGTATTTCAATGAAACTTTTCACAATACAAATTATATTCTTAGTAGTAAAAGTATTTTTAGTTCTTGTATGTGACAAAGTTACTAATGTAAACAAACCTCTGCCCTTTTTCTTCTCTCTTTTTTGGTATTGAGAAATGCATGCATTAAAGTGCAAAAAAGTGAAGAAAAGCTAGACAAAAGATTTAAGTTAACAGGCTGCAATCTCGGGTTGTTGACATGGGAGATGGGGTGCAAAAGTAAAAAGATTATAATATATGTAGAGCTGATATACTTTTCTCTTACTTTTGCATAAGTGAATGTATTAAGTCCTTTGACTTAAATTGATAAGAATTTTTAACTGGAAACAGGAAAATATGAGAACACTGAATACAATGAAAAGTTTTCCTTTAGCAATAAATGTTTCAGCTGGTATTTTAGGCTGCAGCAGAGGACTACATTTTTTCTCTTACATTTCCATGGAGACAAGTTGATAATAGGGCAATAAAAGCCAGAACCCTGGTTTCTTTAAGGCTAAATGTTTGTGTTTCCCTGAAGACATGAAAGTGGTTTTCAAATTTGGGGAAGGTGGGTGGAATAAAGATAAAACAAAGAACAGACATCAATTAGTGTAAGCAGAAGCACAGACAATAACATGAGATATGCAGTGGATATAAAAAGTGTACACACACCCCAGTTAAAATGCCAGTTTTTTTGTGATATAAAAAAAAATGAGACCACAATAAATCATTTCAAAACTTTTCGGCCTTTAATTCGACCTATAACCTTGTACCATTCAATTGAAAAACAAACAAATCTGTTAGGGGAAAAATATAAAAAATAAAAAAGTACAATAAGCTGGTTGCATAAGTGTGCACACCCTTAAACTTTTAGTTATGTACTCACCATAACTTCAGATGTTTGGGATCCATCTCGCCTACATTCTGACTGATGGGTTCGGAGCCGATCCCTCGGCTCCGACTCGGCACGCTTATGCCAAAGAGCGAAGTCTCTTATTGGCTGAGCTTACTATATCCCAGGATGCACCACTACCAGTCCCCCAGATCTAGTTTGTCCGCATACATGCACACATGCATACCCTGCTTATATAACATCGTCAGATGAAACAAGATAAAACAGTAGAACTCAAAACTGTTCAATCTCTTCTGATCTCCAAGGCAGGGGGAAGGAGGGTGGGTATTAGGAATGTAGGCGAGATGGATCCCAAACATCTGAAGTTATGGTGAGTACATAACTAAAAGATGTTATGTGATCCTATCTCGCCTACATTCTGACTGATGGGACAGCGTCCTAGCACCTGAATCCTGGGTGGCTCACTGGAAAACACTCCTGAGTACCGTGGAACCAAATGATGCTCGTCCTTTAGATGCCACATCCAATTTGTAGTGGGAAATGAAAGTGTGCGGGTTGGACCAAGTAGCCGCAGCACAAATTTCCGATATAGCGAGCTTGGAATGAAAAGCTATAGAGGTAGCCATAGCTCTGGTAGAATGAGCTTTGATAGATGTTGCAAGTTGCTTATTGGAAGAAGAATAAGCCTGAGTTATGCAATCTCTGATCCATTTTGAGATAGTAGCTTTTGTGATGGTTTGGCCCAATTTATTATCTGAGAAGGACACAAACAACTGGTCTGACTTACGAAGTTGCTGAGTCCTGTCTAAATAGAAGCGTAATTGCCTGTGAACATCCAATTTATGGAGAGTGTATTCTGCTTCATTGGAGAATTTTGGAAAGAAAACTGGTAGCTCTAGAGATTGTTGGAGACAGAAACTAGAACAGACCTTTGGGACAAAGGATGGGTTAGGCCTAAGTGATACTCTATCCTTGTGGAAAATCAAGCACGGTGGCTTAATAGACAGGGCTTGAAGCTCTGAAACTCTTCTTGCAGAAGTAATTGCAACTAAGAATGCAGTTTTCCAAGACAGATATTTTAACTCGCATGTAGCAGCCGGTTCGAAAGGGGGAGATGTTAATGCCAAGCACCAAATCAAGATCCCACGGAGGTGCAGGATGAAAAATTGGTGGTCTTAATAGGCTCGCACCTTTAATGAAAGTTTTGCATAGTCTGCTGCTCATTAGAGGAGGATCCATGGATTCGTGGAATTTCGAGATAGCCGCTAGTTGGACTTTAATAGTTGAGACAGAAGATCCCTGATTAAACAGGGATGTTAAGAATTTCAAAACCTCTGGGACAGGAGCAGTGATAGGGTCTAAGCCTTTGAGTTGAGCCCAGATAGCAAACCTCTTCCACTTACTGAGGTACAATTTGTTAGTGGTGGGTTTGTGGGCCGAAGATAAAATGTGAACAACTTCCGGGTCTAGTGTATGCCTTCTAACTAAGGTTGGAAGTGGAGGAGCCAAGCTGTCAATTTCAAAGATCGAAGGGACTGATGCCGATGTCCCGACTGATGGATTAGCAAGTCCGGAATCAGGTCTAAGATCCACGGATCGTCCACTGCATGCTTCTTCAGGTAAGGAAACCATATCTGACGAGGCCAGTATGGGGCAATCAGTATCATTGAAGACCCCAGTTGAGAAGCTTTTTGAATAACTTTGGGAAGAAGTGGAATTGGAGGAAAGGCATAAAGTAGCCCGCTGGCCAAGGTTGTGCTAGAGCATCCATGGCTGGTACTCCTGATGTGGGATCAAGGAGAAGAACCTTTGGCACTTGGTGTTTTGTGGAGTGGCAAATAGGTCGCAGCACGGCGTCCCCCATCTCTTGAAAACCTGAGCTGCTACTGTGTGGTTTAGAGACCACTCGTGAGGAGAGAGAATTGTCCTGCTTAATTTGTCTGCCAATACATTTGACTTTCCCGGGATGTGGGTCGCTACCAAGAAGCGGTTGGTAGCCACAGCCCATTCCCACACTCTCATGGCCTCTCTGCAAAGGGGGTATGATCTGGTCCCTCCTTGTTTGTTCAGATACCAAACCACCGACATGTTGTCTGTGTGGATGGCGATGATGCCCTGAGGAAGAAATTTGTGTAAGGCTTGTAGGGATAGAAGTACAGCCCTCATCTCCAACACGTTGATGTGGAGAAGAGCTTCGTCCGGAAGCCAGGAGCCCTGAACTAGCCTGCCCAGACAATGCCCCCCCCACCCTATCTGGGAGGCATCTGTCGTCAGGGTAACCACTGGAGGGGGAAGAACAAAGGGTTTTCCTTGATCCAAATTGGATGTCTGAAGCCACCAGCGAAGGTCCCTTTTGCATATATCCGTAATCATGATGTGATGATTGAGGGGAAGATCCTGAAAGGACCATTGAGTTGACAATAGCCACTGAAGAATCCTCATGTGTAATCTTGCCAGAGGAACTAAGAGAACCGTGGCAAACATTGAGCCTAAAACTTGTAGGACCATCCTGGCTGGGGCTTTGGATCTCGAGATCAGAGCTTGAACTTGGCCCTGTAAAGTTTGGATCCTTTCGGCAGGAAGAAAGACGCGCATCAATCTTGAGTCTATCTCTGCTCCTATAAACTTTATGCGTTGAGAGGGCAGCAAGACAGACTTTGACCAATTGAATGTAATCCCCAGGTTAATACCCAGGGAGATGGTGGCTTTGAGGTTGTCCATTAGTAGATGCCTGGTGGTGGCAGTCAGGAGCCAGTCGTCGAGATAGGGAAACACTTGGAATCCAAGACTTCTCAGGTGAGCCGTCACTACTGCCAAACACTTGGTGAACACCCTGGGGGCTGTGGTGAGACCAAAGGGCAGAGCGCAAAATTGGTAATGACAGACTCCCAGGCTGAAGCGCAGATACCTTCTGGACGCCTGATGTATCGGTATGTGATAATAGGCGTCCTTGAGGTCTATGGAGCACATCCAAACATCCTTCTCCAACAATGGGAGAATGGATTGTAACGTGACCATTCGGAATTTGGATTTCGTGACGGATTGGTTCAGTCTGCTGAGATCCAATATTGGTCTCAGGTCCCCTGTCTTTTTTGGCACTAAAAAGAACCTGGAGTAATTTCCTGATCCGATCTGGTCTGGTCTGTGGGGACCGGTTGGATGACTCCTTTTTCTAGCAGCTTTAAAGCTTCTGCGGCTGCCATTTCCCTTTGACTGGGTGGTGGGTCCGGGATTCTTTTGGACGGTGGGGGCGAGTATGTGAATGGGATGGTGTAACCTCCGGCAATGATCCGAAGCACCCATCTGTCCTGAGTGATTGACTCCCAGGCTTTTAGGTGCTTGGCAAAACGACACCAGACTGGCTCCGGAGCAGCACAGCCGGGCAATCCCTCATGACGTGTGGGAGGCTGAAGAGCCACGAAAGGACTCGCGGTCTCCAGAATTGCGGGGCCCTCTGCCGCCTCTGGGACGGCGTCTCCCTGAAAAATTTCCCCGTCCTCTGCCTCTGGAAGGGGAATCTTCCTGCTGTTGGGAGAAAAACTTGCGAGATTTGGAACCACATTTTCCCTCCTTTAGCCTTGGGGTAAGGCCGAAGGGAGTGGAATAACGGGCACCTACGGCAGACAAAGTTTTTCCCTCTTGCTCACAGCGGTAAGGGTGTCTTTAACCTTGGGTCCAAACAATGAGGACCCATCAAAGGGAGCGTCGTGAAGGAAGACTTGAAGGCCTCCGAACTGACACAGCGGAGCCAGGCTTGTCTACGAGAGCCACGCCTGTGCCTGCAGCTGTACCCGCCTTCAGCCGCATAGGAAATGAGCCTCATGGACGAGTTAGAAATTGACGTAAGGATAGCCAACTGAGAGCTAACCGACTGGGCTAGCTGCTCAGGTAGGTTACCCGAGAGGGAATCTGACAACTCCTTGACCAGATCCCTCTGAAGCCTGGTAAAATGTGCCAAATAATTCAGAGACCTTAAAGTAAAGGCCGCTGAAGTCAGGGTGCGCTTCCCTGCACCTGTCCATACTCCTAGACTCCTTATTAGGAGGATGGACGGACGTTGAAGCCTCTGCCACGTCCTGTTGTGTAGCAGATGCCACCACCATGGCATCTACAGCCACGCCTTTAGTGAGGAACTCCTTCTCGGGGGGAGCAGACAAAAATTTATTTGGACGAGAAGGGACTGGTTCCACGGTATCTGGATGTTCCCACGCCTTTCGACAAACTAAATCCAGAAGCTCGTCGAAGGGCGGAGACACCCAGGAGGCGGAGGGCTGAGCCCCAAAGGCCTTGAGGAGCACTGACTCGTCCGTAGAGGGGGGTTTGGATATCCAGCCGCCTCGTTGTTTGAGGATCTCTAAGATGTCTGCAAATGAGACATCATCCGAGGACGACTTCGGGGACCCCTCTGCATCATCCATATCAGTGTCTGATGTAATAGACTCGGGGGAGTCCACGTGCTTCCTCTTGCACGATCTCTTCCTTGGGGGTTCCTCCGAAGACAACTCCGAGGAACCCTCAGGAGGAGGGGAACCCCCACTGGGGGTAACCTCAGGCCTCGGGGCTCCGCTGACTACGGACAGGGGAACTGCCAAAGACCCAGTCTCCATGCCCAGGGAAGGTGCCGGTAAAGCCGGAGAGATGGCCGAAGAGGACTTGGCCAAGGCACTCCTCATGGCCCTGAAAGCCGGACCCCCAGAATCCTGGGAGTGACCGGTCTCCGGAGCCGTGATAGCCGATGGAAGTCCCGCAGCCGAAGCACCGAGGGGGAGGCTCGGAACCGAAAGCATAGGTCCCGAAACATCACCCCGGGTCCAGCTGAAGAAGTCCGTACAAACTCGGACCCGAAGGCCCGGGTTGGAGTAAGGGTCGGAGCCGACCCTGAGATCTCCACCGGCTCCAACAGCACCTGCTCCGACGGAGCCAAAGCAGTCGGAGGAGGAATGGCAATGGGGTGGGCCAAGGTCATCGGCTCCGAAGCCAACTGGGTCGGAACCGAAACAAATTTTTGGAAGACTGGGGACTGGAACAGTCTTTGGAGCACCCTGTCTATATCAGAATCTGACATTCTCGAAGACCGAGAGGAAACAGAACGGGTTCGAGAAGGCCTCTCCAACGGCCCCAAAGGGCTAGGGGACCGGCTCCGAGGCGACTCGATGAGTATCGGCGCCGAGGGAATACACACACCAGATTCCATCGGTGCCGAGGTGGACTTCGGCGCCGAGGAAGTGTCTGAGCGGACGACCCTTGTCGGCTCCGAGAGCAGTGGAGCCGACGAAGGTGATCCGCCTCTCGATGCCCCAGCCATCGGCTCCGAAGCCAGAGGAGTCGATACTGGTGGCATCGAGGCAGACCGTTCCGACCTCGGCTCCGAAGTCTTTGGAGCCGAAGGAGAGGCCTGCCTATGTCTCTTGGCGGTCGGATCCGACGGACTGGTCGGAACCGACGCCCTTTTCTTTTTAGCCGGAGAAGGAGAGGATGCCAAGGCTTCTTCAAAGGAGGGTTTAATTAACCCCTTAAGAATCAATTTATTTTTCCTCTCCTGGAGGACCCTTGAGGAAAAAGCGTGACATACGCTGCATGACTCCTGCAAGTGTTTTGCACCTAAACAATACACACAGAGCGAATGATCGTCTGTGATAGACATTTTGAAACCACATTTTGAACATTTTTTAAAGCCCGAAGGCCTAGGAGTCTGAGACATTATAATAAACAATTCCAGTAACTTGACAGGAAAAAATACAAGTACTGATTTACTGATGACAACCTAAACAAACAGGCTTACAGTTATAGCTTAAATGACAGGGAACTCTGAAACCCTGTAAAGTTTAGAAGGGTTGACTGACTTTTTAAAGCCCGAAGGCGGGAAGGCCCTAGATGAAGGAGGGGGCCGAAATCAAACTCAACCCAATCACACAACAAGTTTTCACAATCCAAACACACACAATAAGAGCGTTAGCCGTTAAAACAGCTTTTGAGACAAAAAACAGCAAAAAACTGACAGAAAAAGTTAGTTAAAATAACTACTCAGCCCAGCCAGCTCGAGACCACGTCTTCGCAGGGAAGCGGCAAACGAGATCTGGGGGACTGGCAGTGGTGCATCCTGGGATATAGTAAGCTCAGCCAATAAGAGACTTCGCTCTTTGGCATAAGCGTGCCGAGTCGGAGCCGAGGGATCGGCTCCGAACCCATCAGTCAGAATGTAGGCGAGATAGGATCACATAACATCTAATACTTTGCTGAAGCACCTTTTGATTTAATTACAACATTCAAACTTCTTGGGTACACACCTGCCATCAATTAAAGAGACTCTGATTAACCCCAAATAAAGTTCAGCTGTCCTAGTAGGATTTTCCTGACATTTACTCAGTTGCCTGCTACAGCAAAAGCCATGGTTCGCAGACATCTTACAAAGCATCAAAGGGATCTCTTTGTTGAAAGGTATCAGTCAGGACAAGGGTACAAAAAAATTTCCACAGCATTGGATATACCATGGAACACAATGAAGTCACTTATCAAAAAGTGAAAAAAAAAAATGGGACAACAGTGACTTTGCAAAGAACTGGACGCCCCTCCAAAATTGATGAAAAGACAAGATAAAAACTGGTCAGGGAGGCTGCCAAGAGACCTACAGCAACAGTGAAGGAGCTGAAGGAAATTCTGGCAAGTACTGGTTATGTACTACATGTGACAACAATCTCCCGTATTCTCCATATGTCTGGGCTATGGGATAGGGTTGCAAGATGGAAGCCTTTTCGTACACAGAAAAATGTCCAGGCCCGGATAAAATATGCAGAGCAATACATCAAGTCTTCCAAAAGCATGTAGGAAATGTGTTATGGTCTGATGAGACCAAGGTTGAACTTTATGGCCACAATTCCAAAAGGTACGTTTGGCGCAAAACAACACTTCACATCAGCAAAAGAACACCAGCCCCACAGTGAAGCATGGTGGAGGCAGCATCATGCTTTGGGGTGCTTTTCTTCAGCTGGAACTGGGGCTTTGGTCAAGGTGGAGGGAATTATGAACAGTTCCAAATACCAGTCACTTTTGGCCCAAAACCTTCAGGTGTTTGCTAGGAATCTGAAGATGAAGAGGAATTTCACCTTTCAACATGACAATGACCCCAAGCATACATCCAAATGAACAAAAGAATGGCTTCACCAGAAGAAAATTAAAGGTTTGGAATGGCCCAACCAGAGTCCAGATTTAAATCCAATAGAAAATCTGTAGGGTGACCCAAAGAAGTGTTCACAAGAGATGCCCTCACAATCTGACAGATATGGAGCGCTTTTGCATGGAAGAGTGGGCAAATATTGCCAAGTCAAGATGTGCCATGCTGATAAGACTCCTACCCTAGAAGACTGAATGCTGTACTTAAATCAAAAGGTGCTTCCACAAAGTATTAGTTTAAGGGTGTGTAGACTTGTGCAACCAGCTTACTGTACTTTTTTAAAATTTTTTATAGGTTTCCCCTAACAGATTTGTTTTTCAATTGAACTGTACAGGTTATAATTCACATTAAAGGTGGGAAAAGTTCTGAAATTATTTATTGTGGTCTCAATTTTTATCACAAAAACGTGACATTTTAACAGGGGTGTGTACACTTTTTACATCCACTGTAGCATGGATAACCTCAAATTCAGATTAATTAATGTCTGTGTTAACAGTCTTCTACTTGGGACAAATGTTTCAATTAGGAAGTATTAACTTCATTACTTGAAGATGTGCTGTTATTTGTATTAAATTAAGTTATAGATTCCATCTGGGGTGCATTTTTTGAGCATTTTTATTAAAACAAAATGCCTTATAAATTGTGACAGGTTCCAATGTTGACAAGAAAAAGTATAAATGACTAACCTGCCACAAATTAGTGGGTGCATGTATCACAAAAGCTGGAAAAAGACATTTATACAAGCTGCCAATTATAAAAGACTGAAATGATGATTTCTTATCAAAATGGCAACACTTTCCATATTATGTTGGAATGTGAAGGGTCTCACATGTATAGACAAAAAAGAAACATATATTTAATTACATTAAGAAATGCAGAGTACAAATAAGAATGCTATAAGAGATGCATATGCAAAGAAGTGAGCTTGTGAATTTGATAAAAAAAGTAGTTCAGGATGGATATTCAGCAGAATATCAGGTACAAGTGAAGAGAGGAGTAATTATATTAATTGTTCAAAAAGCTCAAACAGTGATAGAAGAAAACAAATGGCAGATTTTTGGTAGTAAGGGGCTAATAAGCAAGGGATGGGGATTACTCTGGCATGTAATTATATTCCACATAAAACTATTATGGAGCTTAAAAATGGGGAGAAATGACAGTTTTTCAGCAGGGAATATTACTTACAGGTGTGGAATGGAATTTGATTTGCAACAATGAGGATGTATCTGATGGGACTAGAAGGGAAATATAACAAAAGCAGGTAGATTTCTGAAGACATTTATGAAAATATTTGGTATGAAAAAAGTGGATTCAGTAATAGGAGCTCAAACAGAATTTACATATAATTCCCCAATATACAGTAACTGGGCTTGACTAGACAGAAATTATATTTCACAGGAGCATATGCATTTAACTGAGATCTTTTAGCACACATCCACTAACTATTTCAGATCAAGCACCCATAGTTACTAAGATATAAACACAAAGTAATGAAGTAAAGGAGAGACACTGGTGCATCCCAACCTGCCTGTTAAACATATGGGAATTTAAGTAATGGGTAGCTGAAATTATTTGGCAATTATTAGGGAAGATGCAAAGTACTCCATAAGTTATAGCTAGTGAGTGGGATACATTGAAATTGGAATTTAAAATAGAGTAGACATAAAAGAAAAAGAGATATGTTAATAAGTAACAATAATTACTTAGAGGGGCTGACAAAAGTTAAAAGTATTACAGAATAAAGGGACTCACAGAACAAGAAGAGGCGCAACTGCAGAGTACTAAAGAGAAAATATGGGAGTAGGTGGATAATATGCATGAGTTTAGAAAGATTGCCTTTAAGAAACTATTTTTGATAACTCTAGAGCATAAAAACTTTTAGCATAATGACTTGGGCAACAGACAGTAGAAACGTTTGTTGCCAAACTTAGGGAGTCCAAAACAAGAAAAATAATCACAGACCCTGGGGAAGGTATGAAAGATTTTGAAAAATTTATGAAAATTTGTATAAAGCAGAGAAGTGAGGAAATTAAGAAAAAGCATAAATGGAAATATTTATGGAAGACTTAAATATGCCAAAGTTAGAGGTTCATGAGACTCAACAATTAACAGTTAAGATAGGAGGACAGGAGAGGAGATAAAAATGGTGATGTACAACCAATTTGCAGAAAAGTCTCCAAGAATAAATTGTATTCCAATTGACGTTTGGAAGCTAGGAGGGAAGAAAGAGATAAAGATCTGGAAGTTTTTGTTTAACAGTATTTTAAAAGGACTGGAGGCACCAGCATCCTAGAAAAAAAAAAGATGTATTGGTTGTAACACCTAAAGATGGTAAAGACCCATCAGATCCAGCTCCATATAGGCCCATTTCAATTTTAAACCATTATTATAAAGTGTGTACGTCTATAATGCCTAAAAAGAATGGGAAAGATGATGCCAAAATTGATAGATATTGATCAATGCAGATTTGTGGAAGGGAGGCAAACATTTGCAACATTACTAGAACAATGATAATCCTGAGGGAAGCAGACTAATAAAATATCACTGCTGTTGGTGGGTGTTGATGCAGAGAAGAAAGCATTCAATAGAGTACTCTGGGATTTTATGAGTAAGGCAATGGAAAGTTCTGCACTTCCTAATACGATCCCATCCATCCATAACCCCTTTCTCCCATTTCTGAGACATGGGGTCGAGGTGTGACTCCAACAGTGACAATCTAGAACCAAGGTTTACACTGCCAGGTGGCTAGTCCTGCCACCGCAGCTCTTCCATACCACACACTCACACCTATGGCCAGTTTAAAATCTCCAATCCACCTACTGCATGTCTTTGGAATGTGGCAGGAAACAGGAGCACACAGAGAAAACACATGGAAGATGGACTCCACACAAAGTACCCCAGCCAAGAATCGAACTGGGGGACCTCTTGTTGTGAGGCAAAAATGCTATCTACTGCACCACTGTGTCACCCCATTTCCTGATACAATAATAAGGTTGATTAGGAGGACATATGAGGGATTCAGGGCAAAAATATCGTTGGGAGAGTTTCTGTCTGAAAACATTGTGTCTGAACAGAGGAACCAGGCAAGGGTGTTATCCTTCTCCTTGATTTGCATTATATTTAGAAACGGCAAAGAAAATAAGCCAGAAAATCAACAATATAACTGGTATTCTGTTCAAGAAATGTTGGCTTTATTTGCAGATACTATTTTGTATCTAATGGAAAATCAGTTTTGTGGAACATTCTGAGACAACTCCATTTTTTTCAGGCTATAAAATTAAAGAAAGAAAAAACAAAAGCTACATTTATAAACTATGTACCCACACATGAACTGGTTCAGCAATACTCATTTATGGGGACATGATAAAATACAGTACTTAGGAATACATATTAAACATTCAGTTATGGCAGCTAAGGATATAAACAAAAGAAAAAAACAGAGAAACCCAAGTTCTCGCCTATGGGTAGCAAGATACAAGCGGTAAAAATGTTTTTAGTCCCTTCAGTTTTATACACAGGTCAGGCATAACTATCAACCAGAGGAGAAGTTGTGGATAGCAATTAAGAAAGGTAGCATTTTATCTGGGAAGGGAAGAGGGCAAGAGTCAAGTGGGATAAGGTAATCCTCATAAAAAAAAGTACAGCTGTGTACACTTACCATAAATGCAGATGTTCGAAAGTATTCACTGTTGCAGTAATCACATTTGGGTTATCCCTGTCAGGGTAGCCCTCGGCCGGCCCGAATACCAGAGACTTGGTATTTCTGCGTCAGTTGCTGTCGCTTGAGGACTGACATCAGGTCGTCAGTGGTATAAAGTAAGGCAGCTGACACCATTATATCAGTTTTTCTTGCCCTAATCTGTCAGGAGCCCCCAAAGTAGGAGGCCAGGTTGAGTGGAAAATAAATACCAATATGCCCCTTGTAAGGAAAGAACAACAATGAAGAATGGTAACAAAAGGAGGAGGAGAAAAAGGGGGATGGAGGGAAGGAAACCAGGACTGCAACAGTGAATACACTCGAAAAAGAAGTTATGTCCTTACTATAACGTTCCATGTGGAGTGTTCATCTCACCTTGGTTATTACACATGGGGTTCGGAGCCGATCCTCGGCTCCGTGCCGGCCGACTGCAAGCTCTGCATCGAGAAGAAGCTCGAGGACATCTAATACCCACAATCCCCCTCTGCCTTTACCTCAGATCTAGTTTGCAAGCAAACCAGACAACAATCACGCATACATGCCAAACTATATACATAATTACCTATATACAACATACCAAGGGTATGATAGTAATACCAACACTGCAACAGCAGAAGGAGAATATTCCAGACCAGGCACCAAATCGAACGTTCTTCCTAAGGGTGGGAAGGGTGGGTGTAATAACAAGCGAGATGAACACTCCACATGGAACGTTATGGTAAGGACATAACTTCTTTATGTGAGAGTGTTCAATCTCGCCTTTGTTCTTACACATGGGTAGCGCCCCTAGCTCCATGATCCTGAGGAACTCAAGGGAGAACGTTCTTGAGCACAGTGGAACCAAAGGTTGCCCTATCCCTAGAAACCCTGTCCACTTTGTAATGAGAAATAAATGTATGTGGTTTAGCCCAAGTAGCAGCCGCACAAATGATGTCTAAAGGTAGACGAGCTGCATGAGCCAAAGATGTAGAAATTGATCTGGTAGAATGTCCTCTGGGTTTTGCTGATAATGTTTGATCAGAATTTTCATAAACATAAATGATACAATCAGTTAGCCATTTAGAAAGAGTTCGTTTCGTAACTGCAAGACCCTTTCTGCTGTCAGCAAAAGCTATAAATAGCTGATCAGATTTCCTGTGATCTTTTGTTCTATCCAAATAAAATCTGAGTTGTCTATGGACGTCCAGTTTGTGCAACATATACTCTAATTTATTAGAGTGGTCTTTAAAGAAGGTGGGTAATTCAATGGACTGATTAATATTACTAGTAGAACACACTTTGGGAAGAAAGGATGGATTAGTGCGTAGGGATACTCTGTCCGAATGAAAAATTAAATAGGGATGTTTGACCGAAAGAGCCTGCAGCTCAGACACCCGTCTAGCCGATGTAATAGCCACTAGGAATAATGTTTTCCATGACAAAAATTTCAAAGTGCAACTTGAAGCTGGTTCAAAGGGTGGTAGCATCAATTTAGAGAGCAGTAAATTTAAATTCCACGGTGATGTCGGGCTTCTGACTGGTGGTCTGATATGAAAAGAACCTTTTAAAAAGGCTTTACAGAGTCTGTGAGCCATAATAGGTGCACCACTTTCTTCTATATGATAGCTAGAAATGGCAGCCAACTGTACTCTCAAGGTAGCCGGAGAAGCTCCTTCCTGAAATAATTTGGTTAGAAATTCTAAGACCTTATTCAACGGAGCTGTAACAGGGTCCAACTGATGTGACTCCGCCCAGAAGACAAAACGTTTCCATTTACTAGTATAAGTCTTTATGGTAGAAACTTTATGAGAAGCTACCAAAATATCCTGAACCGCCAAGTAAGGGGAATTGACCTGGCTAAAGGGAAGCGGAGCAGCCAAGCTGCCAGATGGAGAGATTCCAGGGATGGGTGAGGAACTCCTGACGAGTGAGTCAGTAGATCTGGCTCTGGGTCCAGCATCCAAGGTCCCCAAATGCGGTGATGCAAGAGAAAGGGGAACCAAATTTGACGAGGCCAGAACGGAGCAATGAGAATTATAGTCCTCTGAAGGTTGTTTGCTTTCTGCAGAAACTTTGCAATCAGGGGAAATGGAGGAAAGGCATATAGGAGACCCGGGGGCCAATCGTGCACCAGCGCGTCCCTTGGGACTTCCCCTGGAGGGGGTAATAGGGCAAAGTAGCTCCTGCATTTGGCGTTCATTGGAGACGCAAACAGATCGCAGGTAGGCTGGCCCCATTTGCAAAAAATCTGTTCCGCAACTGACTGTTTGAGGGACCACTCGTGAGGCAATAATATTGCCCTGCTCAGCCTGTCGGCTATGACGTTGGATGACCCCGGGATGTGCGTTGCGATCAGAAAGCGACCGGTGGACTCTGCCCATTGCCAAATTCTCATGGCCTCTCTGCATAGTTGGTAGGACCTGGTTCCCCCTTGCTTGTTTATGTACCAGACTACGGACATGTTGTCTGTCTGAACTGCAATGGTCCCTGGAGGAAGAAGGGGAGCAAAGTGTTGCAACGCCAAAAACACTGCCCTCAACTCCAGAACATTGATGTGCAGATTGTACTCTAGATTGGTCCATTCGCCTTGGACTGTCTGTCCCTGAAAGATGCCCCCCCACCCTATCAGGGAAGCGTCCGTGGTTATCGCTGACGGTGTGGGTAGCACAAATGGTCTTCCGCCGGATAGGTTGCAAGTCTGTAACCACCACATTAGGTGTGATTTGCATGTCTTCGTTATCAAAATTTCGTGAGTCAGTGGAAGTTGTTGGAATGACCATTGTGCAAATAGAAGCCATTGTAGCACTCTCATGTGCAGTCTTCCCAGTGGTATTGCTATGAGAGAAGCTGCCATGAGACCCAAAACTTTCAGAACAATTTTTGCTGGGGATTTTCTGGACGACAGCAGAAGGGAAATGTTGAACTGAAGTGCTAATATTCTTTCTGTCGGAAGTTTTAGAATTAACTGACGCACCCAATTCGCTCCTATAAATAAGATATGCTGTGATGGCTGTAGCAAAGATTTTCAAATTTACTGAAATGCCAAGGTGTGTACAAAGTTGTAGGGAGTAATCCCTGGCTTGTATCAGTTGACGCCTGGTGGTGGCAGACAGGAGCCAGTCGTCCAGATACGGAAACACCTGGAATCCTAGGCGCCTCAGATGAGACGCTACCACTGCCATGCATTTGGTGAAGACCCTGGGGGCTGTGGTCAGGCCAAAGGGCAGGGCTCGAAACTGATAGTGACTGGCTCCCAGCCGGAAGCGCAAGTGATCTCTGGACGCCCTGGCCATTTTGATGTGGTAGTATCGTCCTTCAGATCTATTGAGCACATCCAGTCGTCCTTCTGTAAGAATGGAAGGATCGATTGAAGCGTGACCATTCGAACTTTTCCTTCTTGACAAAGGTGTTGAGATGACTTAGGTCCAGAATTGGCCTCCAGTCCCCTGTTTTCTTTGGAACTAAAAAGAACCTTGAGTAAGTTCGAATCCTATTTGGTCCGCTGGGACTGGTTGGATGACTCTTTTTCTTAGCAGCTTTGAAATTTCTGTAGCTGCTGGTTCTCGCAGATGGGGTGGTACATCTGGGAGTTTTTCTTTGGAATGGGGTGGATAGAAATGGGATTTTGTAACCTCTGGTAACAACGCTTTTTACCCAATTGTCTGAAGAAAGGTTTTGCCAGGCCTGAGGGTATAAAGCTAAGCGACCCCCGACTGCCTCCAGAGCAGGACAGTCGGGCCTCCTCTCAGGAGTGCTTTCAAAGGTTTGCCAGGGAGGTTATCCCTGTCACCTTGGTTTTATGGACCCCTCTGCCGCCAGGGCGGCGTCTTCCACCTCTGCCCCCTCTGCCTCTAGAGGGGCATCACGCAGTGAGTCTGGAAAAGATCTTTGGGGTTTTGGAAACCACATTTTCCCACCACGTTGCCCTTTGGGGTACGGTCTGGAAGGGGTGGAAAAACGGACTCCGACAGCAGACAGAGTCTTTCCCTCCTGTTCACACCGGGTAAGGGTCTCCTTTACTTTAGGGCCAAAAAGTGTGGCTCCATCAAATGGGGCATTAGTAAAGGAAGACTTGAAGGCTTCCGCAAACGAACATAAGCGCATCCAGGATTGCCTACGAAGAGCAATCGCTGAAGCCGCTGCCCTACTCGATCCTTCGGCTGCATAGGATATCAGCCTCATGGACGAGTTCACAATAGACGTAAGGGTGTTGAGCTGCGCTGTAACTTTTTCTGAGACAGCAGCATCTGTTGCACCCTGGAGGGTATCTCCCAACTCTTTGACTAGATCCCTCTGTAAACGAGTAAAATGGGTCAAATAGTTCAGGAACGCATAGAAAGCCGCTGAACTGAAAATGCGCTTCCCATATCTGTCCATGGTCCTAGAATCTTTGTTAGGCGGATGGACAGATGAGGAAGACTCCGACATCTCCTTTTCGTGGCCGCTGCCACCACCATGGCGCCTACTGGAACTCCTTTGGTAAGGTAAGCTTTGTCCTGTGGTGCCGTAATGTACTTATTTGGCTTCCTAGGGACAGGTTCCACTGTGTCAGGAGTCTCCCACGCCCTTGAGCAATTAATTCCATTAACTCATCAAAGGGCGGAGTGACCCAGGAGGAGGAAGGGCGGCACCAAATGCCTTCAGCAACACTGACTCATCCTCAGAAGGGGGGAGGGCTTGCCAGTCACCTCTCTGTTTAAGGATCTCCAAGATGTCAGAAAAAGAGACATCCTCTGAAGGTGACTTAGGGGACCCTTCTGACTCATCTAAGTCAGTATCAGATGTCAAGGATTCTTGTGGAGAATCCAAGTGTCTCCTCTTACACAGTCTTTTCCTAGGAACTTCTTCGTGGGGAGCATCCAAGAAGCCTCCGAGGAAGAGGGGCACCTCCAGGGGTGGCTGAGACACTGGTGCCCGACGCTTGGATGTGGCCGTGGGTGCAGAGGAGGATAACGGTCCTTTGGGGAGGAGAAGCTGTACCTGCTGATGTGGTTGTCTGGGTAGACAACACCTTCCTCATGAGGTCGAAGGCCCCGGGTCCCGAGTCGAGGTATCTCCGGTTCGAAGAAATGGGAAGAATCCCCGAAACAGGAACCGAAGGCACCGACCCCGAGGACGGAACCGAATCGATCCGTGCCGAGGCTCCGAGAGGGAGAGTCGGAACCGAAACATCGGTCCGACTCTCGGTCCCGGAACCAAGGACAGACCTTCGGGCCCAAGACTCCGGTACTGGATCGGATGGAGTCGAGGTAAACGGTGCCGACCGAGAAAAAGACGGTTCTGGCACCGAGGGCTCCACAATCATCAGGTCTGCTTCTTCCGGCTCCGAAGACAGAACAGGTCTCGGAGGAGGAACAGATGGAGATAGTGGCAGGCCTTCAAGTCTCGACATCAACTGAGAGGAGACCGAAATAAGCTTGGACAGGGCCGTATGCTCCATAAGTTTCTGCACCACACGGTCCACGTCGGTGTCGGAAAGGGCTCTAGAAGAACGAGTCGAAGGGATCGAAGACGGAGCCGACCACAACAGAGTCGGTGGAGGGAGCTCCGTCACCGGTTCCAAGACTCGAGGCTCGGAAACTGCCAACAGTTGAACACTCGGCCCAAGTCTGTGGAACCGGTGATCTAACTAGACTCAAGAGCTCGGAGTCAAGACTTTGGCTCCGACGCCGACCCCTTCAAGACTTGGATGCCTGGTCTGAAGCAGCCAAAGCCTCCTGGAAAGAGGGTTTCAGCAATCCTCTATCCATCAGTTTCCTGCGCCTATCTGTCATGACCCTCCCACTAAAAGAGTGACAAATAGAGCAGTCCTCTTGTAAGTGGAGAGGGCCAAGACAGTAGACACAGGAACTGTGGTTGTCTGTGACCGACATTTTTTGGCCACACTGACAACGTTTAAAACCAGATTTCATCTTTTCAGACATATTAACAATGAACACAGTCCAGTCCAGTAAAAGTCCAATCCAGTAAAAATGTCAAATCCGGGTAAGAGTCTGTTTGATAAAGCTAAAAACAAGACTACACAAGTTTTTAGTCAAATAAGTCGAATCCGAAGTCTAATCCAGTAATAAAGTGCCAAAAGGCAAGACTACCAAAATTTAGTCACAAGTCCAAGAAGGGGTAGGCCCCGAAAAACTCTACTCGAAAGTTAACAAGTTAACTTATTCTAAGTATAGAGAATTCCTGCACTCACACACCTACTCTCTAACTAAACAACTAGAATTTAAAGAAACTTTCTGAAAATAGTACAGAATAGATAAAATATCTTATCTGAACAGCCCCGAGCTAGTCTCCAGCGATGCGTACTGCAGCAGCGGCAAACTAGATCTGAGGTAAAGGCAGAGGGGGATTGTGGGTATTAGATGTCCTCGAGCTTCTTCTCGATGCAGAGCTTGCAGTCGGCCGGCACGGAGCCGAGGATCGGCTCCGAACCCCATGTGTAAGAACAAAGGCGAGATTGAACACTCTCACATCATCTACATTTATGGTAAGTGTACACAACTGCACTATGTGCTTCATGCTTCACTGTTGCAGTCATCACATTTGGGTAGATTCCCAAAGCGAAGGATGGAAGGAGGAAATTAGATAGCATTAGGACCAGCTATAAGGCCCTGCAAGACTGCAGTGGCAAAGCCAGCTCTGGATTTAGAAAAAAATTGGCAAACGGTAATGCTTGGTGAAAGTATGTACAGAACTCCAGGTAGCAGCTTCTAGGATGTCCCTGGTAGGAACACCTCTGGGAAAGGCTGTAGAGGTACATGCAGCCCTGGTTGAATGTGGTCTTATCCCCTGTGGGGTAGGTTTTCCATGGTGCTTATAGCAGAAATTAATGCAATGGCCTAACCACTTAGAAATGGTTTGCTTTGAAATGGCCTTCCCCTCTGCCCCTGCAGCAAATGCAACCAGCAGCTGTTCAGATTTTCTGAGAGGTTTAGTCCTGTCCAAGTAAAATCTAAGTTGTCTGTGCACGTCCAAGGAGTGCAGTATTTGTTCTCCTTTGTTCTGTGGATTAGAAAAGAAGGTTGGCAAATGAATTGACTGATTAAGGGCCACAGTGGATACCACCTTGGGCATGAAGGAGGGATTGGTCCTGAGTGACACCCTGTCCGCATGAAATATGATGAAAGGCTCCACTGCCATGAGGGCCTGAAATTCAGACACCCTTCCTGCTGAAGTGATGGCTAAAAGGAAGGCTGTTTTCCAAGAAGGAATTTCAACTCTGCATTTGCAGCTGGCTCAAAAGGAGGTAGGGTGAGCTTTTCCAATACAAAGTAAAGGTCCCAGGCTGGAGTAGGGGCTCTCCTAGGTGGTCTTAAGTTTTTTGTCCCTCTGAGGAACTGCTTCAGCAGTGGATGACAGAAGAGAGGTGGTTCTGTATTGTAATGAGCTGAAATGGCTGAAGCATGAATTCTGATGGAGGAAAAGGAAAGGCTCTCAGGTACGTATTGAAGAATCAGAGGTAAACTGGGCGCTGCTGTGCCCATCCCCTGAGTTTGGTTCCAAGAACAGAATCTCTTCCATTTTTCGGCATAGGATTTTCTAGTACTAGGCCTCCTTGCCTCTAGAATGACATCCATCACTTGCTTACTGAGGGATGGTAATGGAGAGATCAGGTAATTAGCCAGACTGCCAGGTTCATGGTTTGAGGCTGTGGGTGTAGAATCTGACCTTCCTGCTGGGACAGCAGGGCAGGGGTCTGAGGCAGCTGACATGGTGCCAGCAGTGACACACTGCGCAAGAGGGGGTACACCAGTGTTGGCGTGGCCAGTCTGGTGCAATCAGAATTGTCCTTGGTTTGTCCTGTTTGATCTTTAGTAGTACCTTGGAGAGGAGAGGCAGAGGGGGGAAAGGCATAAACTGATAGATTTTTCCAGGTGACGGACAGGGCATCCACTTTCCAACCTTGTTTGTGGGGAGTCCTTGTGCAGAATTTGTCCAATTGGTAGTTCTGGGGGGAGGCAAACTGGTCTATCTCTGGGCTCCCCCATTTGTTTCTCAACATGTTGAATATTCTTTGATTCCAGTTTCCACTCGTGTGGGTCCATTAGATTTCTGCTTAGTTCGTCTGGCAGTGTATTTAGCTTTCCTGGCAGGAATTGAGCCTGTAGATGCACTTGGTAGCTCAAGGCTGTACTCCACAGAGCCACGGCTAGTCTGCAGAGAGGGTATGAGTGAGTTCCCCCCTGCTTCTTTATGTACCACATAACAGTGGTGTTGTCCGCCTTTACCACTAATTGCCCTGGAATAATGTGGTCCTTGAAGGCGGTCAGAGCATTCTGTACAGCTAACATTTATTTTTGATTGATATGCAAGTGCGTTTGACTTGGGTTCCATTTGCCCTGAATGCACTTCCCTGCCAAGTGAGCCCCCCATGCATAGTCTGGTGTGGCTGTTAGGGTTGGGCGGCATGGGGTAGAGTGAATGGCAGTCCTTGTTTTGGTGGCAGGCCTCTGCCCACCAAAGGAACTCTAGCTGTAGACAAGGTATGATAGGAATCATTGATTCTAGATCCTGAGAATGTTGACACCATAGGCTTTTTAGATACTATTGTAGTTTCCTCATATGCAGTCTTACATATGGAATTAAGGGAATGCAGGAGGCCATGAACCCCAGTATTTTCCTCGCAGATAGCTGGGTCTTTGTGGCCAGTAGTTTGAAGTAGGCTGTCAAATGAACTTGTTTCTCAGGCGTGAGGTAGGCCATCTGGGAAGTTGTATTCAAGCTTGCTCCCAGGAATACAATTTGTTGGCAGGGTATAAGATGTGATTTACTTTGTTTATGGTGTACCCCACAGAAGTTAGCAATTTCTTTACAAATGCCAGATGATTTAATAGCATGTCCTGGCTTTCTGCCTGAATTAGACAATTGTCCAGGTAGGGGTATATCTGAATATTTCTTTGCCTGCAAAATGCAATGACTGGAGCTAGGCACTTTGTGAATACTCTGGGCACAGTAGATAAGCCAAAGGGCAGTGCAGGGAACTGATCGTGCATGTAGCCTGCTTTGAAGTGTAGGTATCTTCTGTAAGATTCCCTTATTGGGATGTGCAGGTAGGCTTCCTTTAAATCCAGTGTTGCCAACCAGGCATATTTGCCTAGCATAGGAAGCAGCTGATGAAGATTTGGCATCATGAATTTTGGGATCACCAAAAATGTGTTTAGGACGCCAGGAATGGTCTTTCCTGGGTACCAGAAAAAGTCTTGAGTAGAAACCTTGTCCCCTTTCTTCTTTTGGGACAGGTTGACTAGCCCTGATGCTTGAGAGAGAGAACTTGCTTTTGAGCCTCTGCCCACTGATTTGGGGGTAGATCTGGTCAACCGCTTGGGGTTGGTAAGGAGTGGAAGTGGAATCTGTATCCTTGGGAAACTATATTTAAAACAAATTTGTCCTGGGTAATGAGTTCCCAATTTCTTGCCTGCAGGGCAATCTTTCCCCCTAAAGGAAAGAATCAGTTGTGCAGGGCTTGGAAGTTTTAAAGTTAAGTCATTGAGACAGTTTACCATGGGGGGGGGGGGGTCTTACTATTCCCTGCTTTGGAAATGGGAGCCCCCCACTGCTTAGTCCTGTGAGTACCTTGAGACTGAAGCCTGGGTGTTTTGCTGGTTCTGGGTTTGGACTGAAGGCCTGGAAGAGGCAGGAAAGGACCAATTCTTAGAGGGCCAATGCCTACTAAATCTGGGAGGCTGTACTTGCAGGAAATCTTTAACAGTTTGCATAGATTTAGGTTTTTCCTCCATCTTTTTAAGTACTACTACTGCTTTGTTGCCAAACAGGCGGTCATGGTTTAAGGGAGCATCCAGCAATTTAGCTTTAACATGATCTGGTAAAGTTTGCTCCTTAAGCCAAGCGTGCCTTCTAAGAACAGACCCATCCTTTACAACCGACGACAGCCGACGTCATATTTACTTACTTTTGGTATTCTGGCTGATCCAGGGCTACCGGGAGCCGGATAACCCATTGGTTAGGACTGCAACAGTGAAACACGATGAACAACAATAATCTTCTTCTTCTTCTTCGTCTTTCGGCTTTTTCCCGGTTAGGGGTCGCCACAGCGGATCACCTTGTCCGCACATTGAATGGCAGTGGAGTTTTACGGTGTCGAGTTGCCAGCCCGGCGCCCAACCTTCCACAGAAGGCACACTCACACGCACACCTAGGGCCAATTTAGAGTGTCCAATCCACCTGCAGCATGTCTTTGGGATGTGGGAGGAAACCGGAGCACCCGGAGGAAACCCACGCGACCACAGGGAGGACATGCAGACTCCACACAGAAGGCACCCCAGCCGAGGATCGAACCGGAGAACCTCTTGCTGTGAGGTGGCAATGCTAACCACTGCACCACTGTGGCCGCCCGATGAACAACAATAATCATAAAGAATATTACATTTATAAAGTAGCAGAAGGTATTCTAAGAACTAAGTCAATACGGGAATGTAGAAAGATTCTGCCAATAGGGGTGACTGCAATTAGGGATACAGACAATAGGCAAGACGGGGCAGGAATATATTGGAGACGGCTAACAAAGGAACCAACGTATTGGGAGCAAATAACTAGAGAGGGAAAGGTAACAGAATGGGAAGATGCCAAAGACTTATTTGGACTGCAGGTTTGATTGCCTTCCATATCAAGGATTGACATCAGAGTACAGGTAAAGTGAAAGAAACAGGGAGGTCCTAAATGAAAGACCAGTGCTGGTTGCAGTTCTTAGTAGAATCTAGAACATTAGTGGCCATTGAAGTTACAATTAGTAGAGCATATAAAATATTGCACGATAACTAGAAGAATCAATCAGAAGAGGTTAGGAAGAACTGGGTAGAGAGATTGGATAAGCAATTCACAAAGAAACTATGGGAGGGATGCATGTAAGTCTCCCAAGCATGCAACAAAATCAAGAAGATTTAGGATATTTGCCTGGAAGTGTTTACATTGATACTTTTATACCCCAAGCAGGCTCCAGAGAATCTATCCTCAGGTAGACAGAAAATGCTGGAGATGTGATGGGGAAGAAAGAGGCAACTGGGAACATATTTTCTGGGAGTGTAATGAGTTGGCTGACTTTAAAAATTCCCTGCAGACTGCTCTGTCGGGCATACTGTGTGAGCAAGTTGGAGTGACTAGGGAAATTATTTTTTGAGCCATGACACAGAGTTGGAATTGCTAGACATAGTAAGGCCTTGCTGAGTCTAATTATGATGGCTGCTAAAAAAAACAATAACTAGAAAATGGAAATCAAAGTCTAAACCAACTTTACTAAAACAAAGATAGTAACAGAGATAAAACAACTGGAATTGGGGTCTTTAGAAAAGGGTAGGAGTAAATTACCAAGGGAAAAAATGGGAAATGTGGGATCACTACATTTAGAGGAGGAACGAAGTTTAAAAAGAAGGCAGGATCTGAATGAACTATGTAATGGCTGACTGACAATGACTGGCTATTTTAAAAGTGATGTATAATGTTTGCAGCTACAGTCATCATGGTTTTCAATGTATAATGTTTGCAACTGAAAAGGTGTTGAGATGGTATATTTCTGTTTATATAAATATAAGATTGCCTACGTCATATGTGACAATTTAATAAAGATGCTTCTTGATTAAAAAAAAAGCAAGAAAGCTACAATTCAAAGAGGAAAGGGACAATCATGAACCAGAGGAGGGGAGCGCTAATTCAAGAAATAAGGAATGAATGGGATTTTGGATGCAGATCCTTAAGCAGAAGAGCAGTCATACAGATTACATTCGTAAAGTAGCAGAAAGTATACAAAGAACTAAGACAACACAGGAATGGAGAGAGGAGATCCTGTCGATATGGAGGATTGCAATTAAGAGTATGGAAAATAGGCAAGAGGGAGCTGGAATTTAGTGGAGGAAGCTGGCAAAGGAACTAAAGTACTGGGAACAAATTATTAGAGGGAGAGAAAGATAAAAGAATGGGAAGAGGTCAAGAAGAGATATGGACTGCCCTCCCTAACAGAGACTGACAGGGTAAAGAGAAAGGGATAGGTGAATCCTAAATGAAAGACCTGCAATGGTCGAGTTTTTAAGTGAATCTAGAACAGAAGCTAGTGTGAAAAAATGGATAATTAGTAGGGCATATAAAATATTGCATGATAAAAGTATAGTTGTGTACACTTACCATAAATGTAGATATTCAAGTGTATTCACTGTTGCAGTTATCACACTTGGGTTATCTGCCTGCAGGTAGCCCTCAGTCGGCCCAAATACCAGAGACTTAGTATTTCTGCGTCGGTTGCTGAGGTCTGCCGTCAGGTCATCAGGGGTATAAAAACAGGCAGCTGATGCCATTACATCAGTTTTTTTGCCCCAAATGTCAGGAGTCCCCCAATAGGGAGCTAAGCTATGGTGGAAAATGTCACCACCAGTAAAAAGTAAATACCAGTACCCCTGCAAGGGGTGAGTAATATACACAGAGAGGGAGAGAAGGGGGCTGGAGGGAGGGAAATCAGGACTGCAACAGTGAATACACTCGAACATCTACATTTATGGTAAGTGTACACAACTGGTGCTGTTCTTCGTGTTTCACTGTTGCAGTCATCACACTTGGGTTGATTCCCAAAGCTGTAGAAAGGGTGGAGGCAGCCAAGAAGTGTTTGGGCTGGCTAGAATGCCCAGCAAGACTGCAGTTGCAAAACCCACCCTGGATTTGGAAAATACAGGCAGGTGGTAATGCTTGGTGAATGTGTGAACAGAACTCCAGGTAGCAGCCTCCAGAATGTCCCTGGTAGGAACTCCCCTGAGGAATGATGTAGAAGTATAAGTTGCCCTAGTGAAATGTGTTCCGACCCCCTGAGGGTTGGTTTCCCATGGTGTTTGTAGCAGAAATGGATACAGTGTGCTATCCATTTGGAAATGGTCTGTTTTGAAATGGCCTTGCCCTCTGCCCCTAGTGCAAAACTGAGCAATAACTAGTCAGATTTCCTGAAGGGCTTAGTCCTATCCAGGTAGAATCTGAGCTGTCTGTGCAAGTCCAAGGAGTGCATGATCCTTTCCCCTTTATTTTGAGGATTAGGAATGAAGGTTGGCAAACTGATAGATTGGTTGAGAGCCATGCTGGACACCACTTTGGGCATAAAGAAAGGATTAGTCCTGAGGGAGACCCTGTCAGCATGAAAAATAATGAAGGGTTCCACTGTCATAAGTGCTTGCAGCTCAGACACTCTTCTCACTGAAGTGATGACCAGGAGCAATGCTGTTTTCCGAGAGAGGAATTTTAAGTCTGCTGACGTTGCAGGCTCAAAAGGGGGTAGTGTGAGCTTTTCCAGTAAAATGTTAAGGTCCCAAGCAGGGGTGGGTGCTCTCCTTGGTGCACTTAAGTTGTTTGCCCCTCTCAGGAACTGTTTAATGAGAGGGTGAGAGTTGTAATGAGCCGAGATGGCAGAGGCATGAATCTTAATGGAGGAGAAGGAAAGGACTCTGTGGAGTAGATCCACTAAGTAATGTAGGATTAGAGGTAGGGAGGGCAGAGCTGTGTCCTCTCCTTTAGACTGAATCCAGGAGCAATACATTTTCCACTTAGCATATGATTTAATTGTACTGGGTCTTCTGGCTTCAAGAATAAAGTCCAGCACCTGCTTGCTTAGGCTGGTCACTGGGGAAGAGTTCAAGGAATACGTCAGGCTGCAAGATTTAGGGTTTGCAGTTGCGGATGCAAGATCTGTCCCCCCTGCTGAGTGAGCAGGGTCGGGAACTGGGGTAGGTGCCAGGGTGGTACTGGTGACAGCCTGCTCAGGAGTGGGTACCAGCCAGTGCTGGTGTTGTCAGTCCAGGGCAATCAGAATTGTCCTTGGTCTGTCCCTGTCTTATCTTGAGCAATATTCTTGAGAGAAGGGGCAGAGGGGAAAATGCATACAATGAGAGGCTTACCCACTGGAAGGATAGGGCATCCAGTTTCCTGGCCCTGCTGTGATGTGTCCTGGTGCAGAATGTGCTGAGCTGGTGATTGCAGGGGATGGCAAAGAGATCCACCTCTGGCGTCTCATATTTCTGAATCAGAAGGCTGAAAGTGCTGGGCTCTGATTGCCACTCGTGCGGGTCTAGGAGATTTCTGCTTAAGTCGTCTGCCAGTGAGTTTTGTTTTCATGGCAGGAATAGAGCTTGCAGATGTACCTGCATGTCCAAGGCTGTGTTCCACAGGGCCATGGCTAGCCTGCAGAGTGGGTTCCCCCCTGCTTGTTGATGTACTACAAAACTGTGTTGTTTGTTTTTATTGGCAGGGGTCCTGGTGACAGCAGGGTTATGAAAGCTATTAAAGCGTGCTGAAGAGCTAGCATCTCTTTTTGGTTGATGTACAGATGAATTTGACTTGGGCTCCAGTGTCCCTGAATGCAATTGTCATCCAGGTGTGCCCCCCCGGGCATAGTCTGATGTGTCTGTGGTTAGGGTCTGGGCGGCATGGGGTTGAGTAAAGGGCAGTCCCCTGTTGTGGTTGCATGCTGCTGCCCACCAAAGAAACTCTGTCCTTAGACTAAGTATGATAGGAATGACAGTTTCCAGGTCCTGAGAATGTTGGCACCAAAGACCAAGTACCATTGAAGTTTCCTCATATGCACTCTGGCATATGGAATTAGCAGGACACATGAGGCCATGAACCCTAGGGCCTGCAGGATTTTCCTTGTGGATAGTTGGGTTCTGATGGCCATTTGAGTGAAGTAGTCTGTCAGATAGGCTTGTTTTTCTGGAGTAAGGAATGCCATCGGGGATGCTGTGTCCAAGCCTGCTCCCACGAATATAATCTTTTGACTGGGGACTAGTTTTGATTTCTTTTCATTGATGGTGTACCCCAGGGAGGTTAGAAGGTTTTTTACAAATGTCAGGTGCTGCAACAGCATTTCCTGACTGTCTGCCTGAATAAGGCAGTCGTACAAGTAAGGGTAAATTTGAATTTTTCTTTGTCTGCAGTAGGCAATGGCTGGAGCCAGACATTTTGTGAATACTCAGGGAGCAGTGGATAAGCCAAAGGGACAGGCAAAGAACTGATAATGCATAGATCCTGTCCTGAAGCGAAGATATTTCCTGCAAGAGTCCCTGGCAGGCATGTGCAGATAGGCTTCTTTTAAGTCTAGGGTGGCTAACCAGGCATCTTTGGCCAGCACAGGAAGAAACTGCTGCAGGGTGAGCATTTTGAATTTTGGTGCCACCAGGAAGGTGTTTAGAATGGAAAGATCTAGGACTGGGCTCCAAATGCCCTCTTTTCTGGGTACCAGGAAAAGTCTAGAATAGAACCCTTGACCTATCTGGTTCTGCAGAAAAAGGCTGAATTGCCCTTATAGAGAGCAGGGATTGAACTTGGTTTTGTGTCTCTGCCCACTGGTTTGGAGGAAGGTCTGGGAACCCTTTTGGGGTTGGCAGTGCGTGGAAGTAAAATTTGTACCCCTGGGATACAATGTTAAGGACCCATCGGTCTTTGGTGATCGAAGTCCAGTTTTTTGCATGATGGGCAAATTTTCCTCCTAGGGGCACAAGCAGTTGGACAGAGGTGGGCTGGGGAGTTGAGAAGTTACTGTGAATTCTTTCCGTAAGGGGGAGGGGCTTAGCACTCCCTGTTTTTGAAGTGGAGGCACTCCATTGCTTAGATCTCTGCATACCCTGAGACTGTAGTCTGGGGGGGTCTGTTTCCCCTGGGTCTAGTTTGAGATGGTCTTGAGGGGGCAGGAAAGGATCAATATTTTGAGGGGCAATGCCTACTTAATCTAGGAGGTTGTACTTGGAAGAAATCTTTGACTGTCTGCATAGATTTAGGTTTTTTTTTTCCATCTTTTTAAGAACCTCTTCTGCTTTGGTGCCAAACAGATTGTCCTTGTTCAAAGGAGCGTCTAGTAATTTTGATTTAACATGGTCTGGCAAGGTCTGCTCCTTAAGCCAAGTATGCCTTCTCAGTACAGAACCAGTGACTGCTGCCCTGCAAGATGCTTCTACGGCGTCAAAGCCACATCGCAAAGTATGCTTGCTGACTTGGCTTGCAGAATGCATAAGCTCTTGCAATTCTTTATTTTCTGCACAGTCTGTAAAAATGGCTATTTTTTGCTCAAGTTCCATATGATGTTGGTATTTCAGCATGTGAAACTGGCAATTCAAAGCCCTAATGGCAAGAGTTGCAGAGGTGTATACTTTCTTATCCCATCTGTCTAGAGCGCTGGAATCCCTGTCCGAAGGGGTGGGATTCTTAGTTGTAGTTGCTTTTATACCTTTAGGCCCCTGGGAGATGACCTCGGTCAGCAGTAGGATTTTTGAAAAGGAATTTGAGAGAGTCAGGAAAGTACAGTTTTGTACCTACCATAAATGTAGATATTCGAGTGCTAATACAGCTGCAGTAATCACAGATGGGTTCTCTGCCGTCAGGCGGGTCCTCGGTCGGCCGAATTCCAAAGTCTAGGTCCGGCGTTGGTTGTTGTCACTTTCTTCCCTGACGTCAGTGCGACAGGGGTATATAAGACACAGCCGACGCCATTTTCTTCAGTCTTTCTTGCCCCAGATGTCAGGTGCCCCCAGAAGGAAAGCAATACATAAATTTTATATATAATCATGCAATGCAATATAATCAAAAATCAGTAGTTGCAAGCAAATACACCATAGAAGGATAACCCAATCAGATTGTATGAGGAGGTGTTAGCCACTAGGCCTTTACCAAGAGGGGAAGGAGGGAGGGAAACCTGTACTGCAGCTGTATTAGCACTCGAACATCTACATTTATGGTAGGTACAAAACTGTACTATGTTCATCGTGCATACAGCTGCAGTAATCACAGATGGGTAGAATCCCAAAGCTACGCACAGGGTGGTAGGCACTAGGTGGAACTTGGAGGAGCCATAATGCCCTGCAACACAGCAGTGGCAAAGCCTGCTCTAGTTTTGGAGTATAAAGGTAGTTGGTAGTGTTTTGTGAAGGTATGCACAGAACTCCAAGTGTCTGCCTCCAAAATATCTTTGGTAGGGACTCCTCTGAGGAAGGCTGTAGAGGTAGCTGTGGCCCTTGTGGAGTGGGATCTGATGCCTGTAGGAACAGATTTGCCATGAAAGGAGTAACAAAACCGTATGCAGTGGCCTATCCATTTTGAAATTGTCTGTTTGGAAATTGGCTTCCCTTGAGCTCCTACAGCATAGGACACAAAGAGTTGTTCTGATTTCCTGAAAGGCTTTGTTCTGTCCAAATAGTAACGTAGCTGTCTTATGGATGTCTAAGGAATGTAGCAGCCTTTCCCCCTTTGTTTTGAGGATTGGGGTAAAAGGTACGTAAGTGTATGGCCTGATTTAAAGCTACCCTGGATACTACCTTAGGCATAAATGATGGGTTGGTTCGTAGGGAAACCCTGTCCTGATGGAAGATGAGAAAGGGCTGCACAGCCATGAGGGCTTGTAGTTCCGAAACCCTACGAGCTGAGGTAATGGCCAGAAGGAAGGCTGTTTTCCAGGACAAATATTGCAAATCTGTTGAGGCAGCTGGTTCAAAGGGAGGCAATGTTAATTTTTCTAGAATGTAATTAAGATCCCAGGCTGGTATTGGTTGTTTCCTTGGAGGTCTTATATTCTTAGCCCCTCTGAGGAACTGTCTTAAGAGTGGGTGAGAGAATAAGGGTGGATCAGTGTTGTATTCTGCAGAAATGGCTGAGGCATGAATTTTGATGGAGGAAAAAGAAAGTCCACTGTTCAACAGCTCAGCTAGATACTGTAATATCTGAGGCAAAATCAGTTTTCTAGGATCCTGGCCTTTTTTCTCATTCCAAGCGCAGAACCGTTTCCATTTTGCGGAGTAAGCCTTTCTAGTAGATGGCCTTCTGGCCTCCAAAATGACATCCTGCACCTCTTTGGAGAGTAGAGTCTGTTGTGGTGTTAAGGAATTTTCCATGCAGCCAGATTGAGTGTTTTCAGCTGACTGTGAAGAGTTTTGTAGCTGTGCTGAGTCAGTAGAAAAGGCATTAGAGGTAGGATCCAGGGAGGAGTATGTGTTAGGTTCCTCAGGAGTGGGTACCAGTGTTGTCTTGGCCAGTCTGGAGCAATCAGTATCATCTTCGGTCTGCCTGCTCTTGCTTTCAAGAGCACCTTGGGCAGAAGAGGCAAAGGTGGGAAGGCGTAAACTGCCCATGCTGCCCAACTGAAAGAAAGGGCGTCCACTCTCCAGGCCTTTGGATGGAAGGTCCTTGAGCAGAACTTTGTCAATTGATGATTCCTGTGGGAGGCGAAGAGATCTAGGTCTGGCCTTCCCCCGCTTGGATTATCTTTGTAAACACTTGAGGATGCAACTTCCATTCGTGTGGGTCTATCATATTTCTGCTTAGATTGTCTGCCAGCGTGTTTTCCAATCCTGGCAGGTACTGTGCTTGAAGTTCGATTTGCCATTCCAGAGCCAAGTTCCAAAGTGACATGGCTAGCCTGCACAGGGGGTATGAATGTGTTCCTCCTTGTTTGTTTATGTACCACATTACTGTGGTGTTGTCTGTTCTTATCAATAATTGCCCTGGATGCAGGAGGTCCTTGAAAGCTGTAAGTGCATTTATCACTGCTAGCATTTCTTTATGATTGATGTGAAGGTGCTTTTCCTTTTGGGACCATTTGCCCTGAATGCACCTGTCTGTCATGTGTGCCCCCCAGGCGTAGTCTGGGGCGTCTGTTGTGATGACTTGATTTGCTTGAGGCTTGCAGAATGGAAGACCTGTGTTTGTTTGGCATGCTTGGGCCCACCATAGAAATTCCTTTTGCAAACATGGGATTATTGGTATTATTGTTTCCAAACTGTGGCTGTGTTGAGACCATAGGTTTTTTAGGTACCACTGAAGTTTCCTCATATGCAACTTTGCACAAGAATGCAAGATGCCATGAAGCCCAGAGCCTGCAGGATTTTCCTTGCAGTGAGCCTGGTACAATTTGCTAGTATTTTGAAGTACTGCATTAGTTGCCCCTGTTTTTCTGGCGTAAGATAGGCCATCTGGGTGTTTGTGTCCAAGTTGGCACCCAGGAAAGTTATTTTCTGAGATGGTGTTAGCCTGGATTTCTCTGTGTTGACTGTGTATCCCAGAGAATTCAATAACCGTGTTACATAAGCCAGATGTTCCAGAAGTATGTGTTTTCTGTCCGCTTGGATCAGGCAGTCGTCCAAATAAGGGTAAATTTGTATCCCTTGAAGTCTGCAGTAGGCAATTACTGATGCCAGGCATTTCGTGAATACTCTGGACGCAGTAGATAAGCCAAAGGGCAACGCAGAGAATTGATAGTGGATTGAACCTGCAAGAAATCTGAGGTATCTTCTGCAGCTTTGTCTGATTGGGACATGCAGGTATGCCTCCTTGACGTCCAATGTAATCAGCCAAAACTCCTTGCCCAGCATGGGAAGAAGCTGCTGTAATGTGAGCATCTTGAATTTTGGTACGAGTAGAAATGTGTTTAGGATGGATAAGTCCAAAATGGGTCTCCAGTCGGTTCCCTTCCTTGGTACCAGAAATAGTCTGGAATAAAAACCTTGACCTTGTTCGTGAGTAGGTACCTCTTGAATAGCTTTCATGTCCATGAGCTTTGAAATTTGTATTTGAGCCTCTGCCCTTTGATTGTGTGGCAGGTTCGGCATGCCTCTCTTTTTTGGAAGAGTGTGAAAATGAAATCTGTAGCCTCTGTTTATAATGTCCAGGATCCATTTGTCTGTTGTGATAATATGCCAATTTCTTGTAAATAATGCCAGCTTTCCTCCCAAGGGTGCTGCCAGCTGAGACATGCTTGGCATGAAAAGGGGGACGTCATTGGGTTTGTTTCCTGTATTGTTGTGCATGGTCTTCGCCACCTCTTGGTGCTGGAGTTTGCCATTGGCTGCCTCTATATGATCCTTGAGATTGTCCTCTGCCCCTTGTGCGCCTGTATCTACCTCTTTGGGGCTTGTCCGTGGCTGGAAAGGACCAGTTTTTTGAAGGCCAATTTCTGCTAAAACGTGGTGGTTGAACCTGTACAAAAGCTTTTACAGTTTGCATAGATTTAGCTTTTTCTTCCATTTTCCGTAGCATCTCCTCAGCATTAATACCAAATAGTACATCCTTTTGTAAAGGAGCATCTAGTAGTTTAGCTTTAACATGATCAGGCAAGGTTTGTTCCCTAAGCCAGGCATGTCTACGAATGACTGATCCTGTAACAGCAGCTCTACTTGAGGCCTCTAGAGCATCATAGCCACATTGTAAGGTGTGTTTACCCACTTGTTCTGCACTGTGCATCATATCCTGCAACTCCTTCAAATCTGGTTGTTCAGGTTGTGACATTTTATTTCTTAATTGTGATAACAGAAACTGCTGATATTTAAGCATATGGAACTGACAATTTAAGGCCCTCATGGCTAGGGTGGCCAAGGTATATACCTTTTTTCCCCACCTTTCTAAGGATCTAGACTATTTTCGGAAGGTAGTGGATTCTTAGCAGTAGAGGCCTTCATTCCCTTGGGGCCTTGAGAAATGGTTTTCGGGGTCAGCATTATGGCTTTTGTAATGAAATTGGTGAGAGTTAGGAACTCTGTAGTACCTATCAGGCTTGACTGGGGCAGGAGGCAGGGAATCCGGATTAAGGCAGGCCTCCGAGTAAACATCATCAAGTATGTCCAAGACAGGAGGTATCGCCAGAGGTCTGTGCTGAGGCAGCAAAAGAAATTCCCCAAGTCTTTTCTTGGAATCAGAATAGTCTTGGCCTTCCCAATGGAAGTGTTCCCTCAAAGTATGCAAGGTTTCCCCAAAAGAAAAATCCTCTGGGGGAGATACAGAAGGAATGGACTGCTCTGCATCAGAATCTTCAAAAGGGGAGTACGAGTGTTCCTCTTCATCAGAATGTTCTGAAATAATGGAGCCCTGGTCAGAAGAGGGAGAGTCTTCCTCCTCTCTGGGTCTCTTGTCCGGAGGGGGTTGGGAACCCCTGATAAGAGTAATTAAATCCTCAGCCATTTTAAGCAACTGCTTTTCAGGCATGGGGCCTGGAGATGGGGCCTGTGCAACAGGCCTCTTGGGATGCATGGCTGATTTGGACTTAGTAAAGGCCTTTATGGAAAAGGAAGATGAGGGTCTAAAGACACCATGGGTGGAAGTGGACCTGTCCACGTTAGGAGGCTCAACACTCACAGTGGCTTCGGTAGCTGTTGTCTGGGTATGGGCCGAGGCACCTGCGGTCTCGGTTACAGAAGACACCGCCAAAGAAGTGTCGTCGGTAGTCAGGGGCTGCGTAGGCGCCTCGCTGAGAACCAGACCACGTGTAGCCGGTTTTGGCGTGGTGCCGGTGGAGACCGCGGACCTCGCGTGTCGGTCTTTGTCCTTGCGTTTTTTGGACAAAACGGTAGTCTGAGTCTCCGATGACATTTTATAATCAAAAGCTTTACCAAAAAAGTGCTGGGCGAACTCCGCCCGACGCTTAGTGCGTTTATTGAAAGTAGCGCAAAAGCGACAGCCTGAGACGTCGTGGTCTGGGCCTAAACAAGGTATGCAGAGGGAATGGAAATCCTTATGCGGTATTTGCTTCCCACAAGAAATACAATTGTTAACTTTGTCTGACATCGGTCTGAGGCAAGAAAAGTTTCAACGGGTACTTGGCTTTAAAGAAGACTTTGGTTTCCAAATTTTCGTAATTTCAGGAGCTGGCCGACCGGCACTTGCGAACTGCTTCTGCTTCGGGCACCGCGCGGCAAAAAAGACTGAAGAAAATGGCGTCGGCTGTGTCTTGTATACCCCTGTCGCACTGACGTCAGGGAAGAAAGCGACAACAACCGACACCGGACCTAGACTTTGGAATTCGGCCAACCGAGGACCCGCCTGTGATTACTGCAGCTGTATGCACGATGAACATCTCTGTAGTACCTGTCTGGTTTCCTTGGAGCAGGGGGTAAGGTATCAGGAGTTAAACTGGATTCCATAGAGACATCATCCACAACATCCAGGACTGGGGGTATTGCTAAAGGCCTATGTTGTGGCAAATCTAGAAATTCTCGGAGTCTCTTTTCGGACTGAAGATAGTCTTGGCATTCCCAGTGGAAATGCTCTCTTAAAGTATGTAAGGTTTCACCAAAAGAAAAATCCTCTGGAGGAGAAGCAGTGGGAATGGATTCCTCTGCATCTGAATCCTCATCAGCAGATAAAGGCACGTCTTCATAATCAGATACCTCAAGAGTCGTCGGACTCTTGGTCTGTTAAAGCTGCTGGGGACAGGTCTCTCTTTCTCATAGCAGGGGAAGGCTAACTTCCCCTAATCAGCATAATAAGGTCTTCTGCCTTTCTAAGCATTTTATTTTGTGGCAAGGGAGCAGGTGCATGCGCTTTGGTCATCGGTTTTCTAGGCGTAGCGAGTACTCTTGGCCTTAGAAACTCGGTAGTTTTAGACAGAAATGAAGATGCGAAAGAAGTCGGTTTGTGTCGAATATCAAAGAACTTCCTCAGAAGCCGGTGCCTGCTCAGCTGCTCCAGGCCCATCCAAGGTAGAGACATCCACAGGTTCGTAGTCGAAGAAGAGTCTCGCAGCATACCGGACTCCAAACAGTTCTCGTAGAGGCCTGCGAATCCACTGAAGCGGGCATCAGGGGCTGTGAAAGCACCACACTGAGTACCGGCGAACTGGCGACTAGCTTAACGGAAGCGTCATCGGCAGTTTTGGACCTGTGAGGTCTGTCTCTGTCTTTATCCTTACTTTTTTTGGAAGATTAGTAGTTGGATGGCTTACCGAAGCCATTTCGGAATACAGAGATAGAGAACGAAAGTATTTAGAGACAATAAGGGCCCGACGACGAACAGTTCGGGCATTGAACAGGGCACAAAACTGGCAGCGAGGTACATCGTGGTCTGGGCCTAAACAGGTGATGCAGTAAGAATGGAAATCTCAGTGTGGTATTTGCTTTCCACAGGCAAGACAATTGTTAACTTTTTCTGACATCGGTTAGAGCAAGAAAAAAGTATCCCCAACGGGGTACTTAGATTTAGAAGACTTCAGGATAATTCAATTCGGAAATGAAAACTCAGGTAGCGGCCGACCGGCACTCGTGCAAACTGCTTCTGCTTCGGGCTCCTCTGCAAGAAAGACTGATGTAATGGTGTCGGCTGCCCGTTTTTATACTCCTGACGACCTGACATCAGACCTAGTGCGACAGCAACCGACGCAGAAATACTAAGTCTCTGGTATTCGGGCCGAGTGAGGGCTACCTGCAGGCAGATAACCCAAGTGTGATGACTGCAACAATGAAACACGAAGAACATCTATGGGAATCAATCAGAGGAGGACAGAAAAGATTGGAAGAGGGATTAGATAAGCAATTCATAAAGAAGCAATTGGAAGATATATGTATGACTCTCATATATGCAACAAAACCTAGATTTAGGAGTTTTGCCTGGAAGTGTTTACAAAGATATTTTTACACCGACGCAGACTCCAAAGATTTTTTCTTCATGTAGATAGCAAACATTGCAGGTGCAATAAGGAAAAAGGTTCCTAGGAGCATATGTTCTTGGAATGTAATGAGTTGGCAGACTTTAAAAATTCCACACAGAGCACTCTATCAGGAATACTGGGCAAGAAAGGAGTACAACTAAGGAAATTATTTTTTGAGCTGGGATATAAGGATTTGACTTGCCTAGAGATATAGTAAGGCCTTAAGCTTAATTCTGGTGACTAACAAAAAAGCAATTACTAGAAAATGGAAACCAAGGTTTAAACAAAGTATATTTGAAATAGTGAGTACTGTAACAGGGATAAAAGAATAAGAAATGGGTTCTTTAGAAAAGTGTAGAAATAAATTACACAGAAAAACATGGAAATCATGGGAGCAATACATGCACAGAAATGCTTTGGAGGAGTAATAAGGTTTAAGAGAAGGCAGAAATTGAACAATTTATGTAATACTGCTTTGATCATGTGGTATAGAACAATATATGTGATGTATAATGTTTGTAAATATGAATTTGTTAATATGATTTAATTACTTTTACATAAATGTAAATGTGCCTGTGTCACAAACAGTAATTCAATAAAGGTGTTGAAAAACCTGGATATTCGGTGAAAATCTGGACAGTTGAGATGAATGCTTCAAGGATTCCCTCCCCATGCTAAGTGTAGCACAAGGCCTGCTGCACACAAGAGTCTGTAATTCAGAAACCCTTCTGGTTGATATGACAACTACAAAAAAGGTTGCATTCCAAAATGATAACTTCAACTCTGTTGCTAGCAGCTTCTAAGAGAGGCACAACATGTTCATTATAACAAAGTAGATATCCCAGGGCATTGAGATGGGTCATTAAGCACCTAGGGAAGGACTCCCTTTAAAACACTAACAGACATGTTAGCTGAAACTGGTGAATCCAGTGGGATGAAAAGAAAAATGCTATAGGATGCACCATAACAGAAGAACAAAAAAGGCCTTGTTTTAGAAACTTGGAGATTTATGAGTGGAAGCATGGGAAATGAAGAGCATTGCTTTATTCTCATACTAATTTGAGAGCAGTCTCTGCCTGGAAAACATATCTTCCTGTTATTAGGTCTTCTTGTTTTTAGGATACTACAGGACATCCGTAAAAAAAGATGGCTTTGAGGAATCAGCCTGTTGACCTCTAGTATGTCACCCTGCTGCTCAAGGCTAGGAAAAGAATAGCCATGTAAAATCTTACCATTACCATAGATGTCCATCTCTTCCATGTTGCAGTATTCTAGTTGTGGGATTTCCTGCTCTCAGGTGACTCGTACGTTTGCTCCTATACAAAAGCTTCAGCTTGGTTGTTGCAGCTGCATGGGACGTCACGCGAAGGCCATAAACAAGGGGCCTTAAATGTGACATCTGCACGCACAATCCTCAGAACTTGAAGCTCAGCAGGTAGAGTAGAAGGCCCAGCAAGAGAAGATGCCAGTGGTGTCAGGTATGGGATCCTGGGGTCCTTCTGTAGCACAGATAGGTCCAGGGTGAATCTGGGATGAAAGGAAAATGATGAGAAGTTATTGGTGGGTGGGAAGGAATACTGCAACATGGAAGAGAAGGACATCTACGGTTATGGTAAGATTTTCCACAACTATTCTATGTCCTTCTATTCCTATGTTGCAGTATCCTAGTTGTGGGAGAGTACCACAGCTTAGATGGATGAGAGGGTGGGGGAATGCAGAAGAGGATTCAACAAAGCCCTATAGGATTGCCCTAGCAAATCCTGCACGTGCTCTGGAGACTTGGTCTAGCTTGTAATGTTTGGTGAAAGTGTGGATAGTGGACCAAGTGGCTGCTTCCATAATGGAAGCCATGTCTAGACCTTTTAGGAAAGCCTTGGAGGCGGCCATTGCCCTTCTGGAATGGGCTTTTACTCCCACTGTTTTTTTTTCCGTGGCGGGAGTAGCAAAGACACATGGCTTTCCCGATCCAACATGCGATGGTTTGTTTGTAGACTGCCTTGCCCAATGCTCTGGGATGGAAGGAAACAAAGGGTTGTTTAGATTTCCTAATGGATTTAGTTTTGTCCAGGTAAAATCGTAGTTGCCTGTGTGCCTTCATTTGTGGGAGAGGGAAAGTAGATGGGCAAGTGGATAGATTGGTTTAGAGACAAATCATTGACCACCTTGGGCATAAAGGAGGGGTTAGTTCTCAGGGTAAACTGTTGTTGTGGAACATGGTGTGTGTGTGTGTGTGGGGGGGGGGGCAAGCCATTACAGCTTGCAGCTCTAAAACCCTTCTAGCTGATGTGATAGCCACTAGAAGGACTATTTTCCATGTACATATCTGTAGGGAAGCTGTCCCAGCAGGTTTGAAAGGGTGTTGGGTAAGCTTTTCCAGGATGTGGTTAAGGTCCTAGGGTGGAGGGATAGGCTTTTTTGGAGGTTTCATGTGTAACACCCCTTTAAGGAGGAGTTTTATGTCGAACCTGGCTAGCAGGGGGGGGGGGGGGTCAAGAGGCAAGCAGGCTGATATTGCAGAAAGGTGTACTTAAGTCCACTTTTTATCAATTGACACACATAAGAACTGGGGTGGTGGGGGGTGGGATCAGCAAATGCAAGGGTCCCTTCCCTTGTCTAGACACCACTTAGTAAACCTTTCCCATTTAGCTACGTATGATTTTCTTGTTGTAGGTTTCCTGGCTTCCCTCAGGACTGAAAGCACGTCCTCTGAGTAGTGGTGTCTGAATGGGATCAAAAGTTTATCACCCACAGTGTCAGGGACAATATCTGGAAGTGGGGACGGAGGGGAGTTCCTTTTTATTGTGTCAGATGTCCACCTTGTAGGGTAACTTGCAGTGATTGTCCTTGGCTAGATTGTAAATTAGGGGGAACCAGTGCTGCCTTGGCCAGTAGGGAGTCCCTAACAACATTTCTGGTTTGTCCTTTCTGATTTTCAGGAGGACTTTCTGAATCCATGGGAAGGGGGGGGGGAGGCATAAAGAAACTTCCCCTCCCAGGAGATATTGAAAGCTTCTACTCTCCAGGCTAGAGGGGGGTAGGTCTTCGAGCAGAAAGTCTGCAGCTGCCAGTTCTGGGGGGAGGCAAACAGGTCTATCTGAAGAGTGCCCCACTGGTGGACTATATCTAGGAAGACAGTCCTGTCCAGCATCCATTCGTGTTGTGAAGAGGATGTCCTGTTTAGGAGATCTGATTGTTTGCTGTCCTGCGAGGGGATGTAGGTTGCCTGCAGGGACAAGTTGTGGCGAGAGGTTAGGTCCCATATCAGCAGGGTTAGTCTGCACAGCTGATATGCCTTTGTCCCACTCTGTTTGTTGAGGTACCACATTACAGTGGTATTGTCTGTTACTATTAGAAGAAACCCTGGTAGAAGCAGGGGGGGCAAAGGTTTTTAGAGCCAAGAAGACTGCTGTCATTTCTCTGACATTGATGTGTTTGGCCTTCAAGGAAGGGTGCCAGTTTGCTTGAACCCTGTAAGATGCCATTGTTGCACCCCAACCTGAATCTGAGGCATCTGTACGCATTACATGGGTTGAAGGGGGGTGTGGGCTGACGTAGAAGTCCCAGGTTTAGCTGGACTTGTTGGATCCACCAGCTGACTACTTCTTTTAGATGGGGAAGGAGAGAAATTACTTGTTCCAAGTGATTCAGGTGCTGGGACCAAATGTTTTTGAGGTACCACTGTAGCTTGCGCATGTGCATTCTGGCCAGTGGTAGCACAGGGACAGTTGCTGCCATCAAGCCCAGGAGTTGAAGGACTTGCCTTGCAGTTACTGTTTGAGAGTCTAGGATCTCCTTAAAGTGGGAGGTCAGGGACAGTACCTTGTCATGTGGGAGAAAGGCCTTCATTCTGTTCGTTCGGATTCTGCTACCCAGAAAAATCTTGCCCTGGTCTGGTTTCAAGGAGGACTTTGGAAGGTTGAGGGTGAACCCTAGATTCTGCAGAAGGGACATGGTGGAGTGCAGATAATTTGAGAGGCTATCTTTTGACTCTGCCAGTATTAGGATGTTGCCCAGATTGGGGTAAATCTGAATTCCCTGAGTTCTGCAGAAGGCAATGGCCAGGGCCAGGCATTTTGTGAACACTCGGGGGGCAGTGGACAAACCAAAGGGCAAAGCAGTAAATCAGAAATGAGAGGAGGGCCCAGTGAAATGCAGGAATCTTCTGTGGGAAGTCCGGATGGGTATGTGCAGGTAGGCCTCTTTTAGGTCCTAGGTGGCCATGAAAGCCTTGGCTGATATGAGAGGAAGCAGGGTGAAGTAACAGCATTTTGAAGGTGGGCACCAGAAGGTAAGATTTAGGAAGGAGAGGTCTAAGATGGGTCTCCAAGAGCAGTCTTTCTTGGGAACCAGGAAGAGGCGGGAGTAGAAACATTTTTCTTCCTGTGCTGAGGGAACAGGTTCTATGGTACCCAGCTTCAGCAGGTCTGTCAGAACCTGTGGAAGGAGATGATGATGTTTTTTTGGTGTGGGTATGGGATGCCTCTCATGGATGTTTTTTCTTTCCAGGAGAGAAAATATCCTTTTTGGATTATGGATAGTACCCATTGGTCCACGGTTATGGTTTGCCAGAAGGGGAGGCAGTGGGGAAGACGTGTTGAGAGTGGAAGTGGGCAAGGCAGTCACACATTGTTGGGGCCTCCTCAGTCGTGAAAGGGTTGTCTGGGTTGGGGATGCGGGGCAGCAGGTCTGGACATGGTAGGTAGTCTTGCAGCTTTTCTAGATCTGGAAGAGGAAGTACCCGTCTGAGTAGGGTTTCGCCTTATAAAGGTGGCTTTAGCAGGATAGTTTCTGTAGTACTTGGGAATGGGGTACTCCAGTAAATGTCCTGCAATTCCTTACTTTTTTCTTGCAGATTCTTAAAGAGATCTGCAGATCGTTTTCCAAAAAGGAAATTGTGATCCAGGGGGGCATCCAAGATCTTTGACTAAGTTTTCTGGGAGATTCTGAAGTCTCAGCCAGGAGTAGCTCCTGAGAACAGAAGCAGATGCTGCAGAGCGAGCAGTTGCTTCTGCAGCATCATAAACTGCATCTAAACAAGTCTCTGGCTACTTGTGCAGCCACAGAATGTTTAGGGGAGATGTCAACCTTAATGGGGCTGGGCTGTCGGGGATAGAAGCCAACATGGAGGAGGCTTGAGAGACCAAGTCCAGAGCATATTTAGTCATGTGTGTCTGACAGTTAATGGCTCTGAAGGCCAATGTGGAAGAGGTGTATACCTTCTTACCAATCTTATCCATAGATCTGATGTCTTTACCAGTGGGTAGGAGTGAGGCGGAGGGAAGAAGCCTGGATTGTTTATCAGGGTAAGTGGCAATTACTGCTAGGTCTGCCAAGGGTGGTTTGACTAAGAATTTATGCTCATCAGGCACCTTGTAGAAGTGATCTGGGCGCTTGGGGGCAGGTGGCTGTGAGTCTGGGGCCTTAAGTGCAGAATTAAAGGCATCCAAGTATGGAGGCAGAACTGGAGGAACAGCAGAAGGGGAGGGGGATTCAACTTGAAGAAGCTCAAAATACCTCTTTTGGGCATCAACCATTTGTGAGGTATCCCATTTGAAATAGTCTTTCATCTTAGTGATGGGTCTCACCCAATGTAATATCCTCAGGGGGTGAATTCCCCTCAATAGATTCCTCATCAGGAGGATAATACTCCTGGAGAGATGCAATTTGGGAGGTGTAAGATATGGAGTCCTCTGAGGAGGAAAAGGAAGTAGCATGCTCTTCTTACCTAACCTGAGATGTCAGGGGGAAAGGAAGAGGCTGAAGCAGGCCAAGGGCTGAGCAAAAATAGAGTAGTGGGGGATGAGGCTGAAGGCCTAAGGTCCATAAAGGCCTGCCTCAGTGAAGTAGTGAAGTAGTGAAGGACTGCCAATCCAGTAGGCCTTCTGCAGTGGAGGAGGCATGCTTAGTTTTCTGTTTCTTTATAGCCGGGGTGGACATTGGAACCAGCCTGGAATCAGGTTTAGTAGGAACCACAGATTCCAGTACACATGCTCTGTTGAATCCCATGTTTATGCCTACATTACTGGAACTAACCCGTTCCATCATAATGGTAGCCCCTTCCTTACCATTAGCTCCTAATAATGGGGTGTATTTATGTCCCCATTCCTTGATAACATAATTCCTCACGTCTTTCATCATATTCCTATTACAACCCCTTTCTTTGAACAGTTCAGTAATAAAATCCATTTCTTCTACCATCTCTGTGTACTCCGATGTCATTCTTATAGCTCTGATGAACTGTCCTTTGTAAATATTGTATAACGATTTCCTAGGGTGATTGCTGGTGTATTCCAGATATCCATTAGAAAATGTGCTTTTTCTATATGAACATCCCAAACTGGCTACCTTGGTGGGGATCCCCAAGATACACAAAAATGTTAGCAACCCACCTTTTTGTCCCATAATCTCAGGTAGTAAATCTAAAACATTTCCGCTAATAGTTCCACTAATGTAGGCATAAACATGGGATTCAACAGAGCCTGTGTACTGGAATATGGGCCACACACGAACAAAGTAATGAACATTATCACCAGTAACTGGAATGTTATGATGGTTGATCAAGACATTGCAAAAATTATAGGTCCCAAACCTTTATTCATGTACAAAATGGGTTGCAATCAATGTCAGGTGATAAATGAAGAGGAAGGGACTATTTTGAATAATGTTAATAGAACTAGGATTAGATTCAAACAAGGCAATTGTAACTCTAAATTTGTCATATATTTGGCAAAATGTTTGACATGTCCAGGATACTATATAGGGAAGACTGAAAGAAGTTTCAAAAAATGCATCTATGCTCACCTATATAGTATCAAGAAAAAGGATGTAAACAACGCCCTATACAGACACGTAGAGAAATGTGGGGTCGGGCGCAGTTTTAAATTTGCCATTCTGGAAAACATCGTTTCAGACCCCAGAGGGGGCAACATTAAGGCCACTTTGGCTTACAAAGAATTGCGGTGGCAATTATTTACTGATGCCTTGACCCCACTGGGTCTCAATGATTATACATCTATTAAACCCCTATTAACTATCAAGTAAGTTATGTACATAAATTATCAAATAATGACACAACATTGTCAATGACACACAAAAAGATGTTTAAAAGACAGCTCGTTGTTGTACGGTTATTCCTGTTATACTACTATATTTAATCCATTATAGTAAGATCATTACTCTATTGCATTTTTTATTCAATTTTATTCAATTGTATTTTTTATTTTTATCAATTTGGAATATTAATTATGAATATTATTTGGGAGTGATACACTCTTTGCATATCAGATGAATTTGAATGTTAACATAGCATATCAGTTAATTATTTGAGAGCAGTTTTAGGTAATATAGGTAGCAATTACTATTATTTTTATTAGTTTTAAGGTGCTTGAATACATTTTAATGTTCAGAGGGGGTGTTTATTTGGAACAATTAGTGGTAACATATGTATTTGAAATAATATTTGAATGAACTGTTTGATGAATTTTATGTATGTAATTTCGGCGCACTTGTCACTTTAAATATTTTAAAACATTTTGAATTGGCGGCAAAAGCAGTATTTAAACTGCAATTGTTTTGTATTGAGTTGTTCTGATGAAGCCCACTTTTTTGTGGGTGAAAGCGCTTAACAATAGTATTAAAAGAAGATTTTTAAACCAACTCGATTGTTGGTGTGCATCTTTTCAGCCAACAGCACTGTTGGTTTGATTCCTGTTGGTGGTTTTCGTCCCAGGGATCCATGGACTCAGCATTCTTACACAATCCATTTATTTTGTAAAGGTAGTCATTCCAAGTCGACAGATCCGCCGGGTGCCCCTCAGCTCCTAAATCGGCAGCTGGCGGAGCGCCTGGTAACAGAGCAGCAGGCAAAGAAAACCTAGGAAACTCTGGGTTCTTACGCCGCCTTCGAGGCTTAAGGCGCTGGTTTTCTAAGTAGAGGTTTAGTGCGGTCAGACGGCTGCGTACAGTCTTCGGCAAAAACAACTGACAAATGGAGCAAGCGGAATGATCGTGCCCCTGGCCAAAGCAAAAAACACACCTATCATGGGAGCCTTTATGGGGTATCTGGCACCTGCATTGGCATTTACCCTTTTTACCTGACATCGGCTATAAATTGCTACAACAAACCAAGTCTAAACAATAACAATCGGATATGAACAAAAATCCAATGGGTTACTTAGCTTTATTGAGACGTCTGATGAGAAGGAGCAAACACACAATGCATGGGTCGTCTGCAGCTGAAAAGTTCTGAGGATTGTGCCTGCAGACATCACATTTAAGGCCCCTGTTTTAAGGCCTTACATGTGACATCCCATGCAACTGCAACAGCCAAGCTGAAGCTTTTGTATAGGAGCCGATGTACGAGTCGCCTGAGGGCAGGAAATCCCACAACTAGAATACTGCAACATAGGAATAGGAGGACATCAACAGTATCCCACTCTTGCTGAGTGAGACATCTACAGGAACGGGGAGAGCAGTCTGCTTCCTCAAGTATCACATTCATCAACTGGGAAACTAGGAGTTGCCTTGGCCAGCAAGAAACAGTAAGTTTTTCTTTTTGTCTTCTTACCTTTAGAAGCAACTCTGGAAGAAGACTGACAGCAAAGCTTACAGAAGACACTAGTTCCACCTAAGTAAAAATGCATCTAGTCAACTTTGGCACTGGCTGTCTTTTCCTCTTACCTTCATATCACATGAAGCGCTTATTAGTTTTTCCTGAAAAAGGTTGTGTTTTATCTAAGCAGTCTTCTGAACTGCTACGTACATCCAGCCTTCTTCATTGTTCTTAGGGTTCAAAGAAGGCTGGGAGAATAATAGTCAATCTTAAAAGTAAATTCAGACACAACATTAGGCATAAAGCTGTCCTTATGAAAAATGAGGTATGGAACTCTCTCCTGGGATAACCTAAATGCTACCTTGCTCTCATCCTCTACTTGGGCCCATCTACTCACTAAATGGCTTTCGTACCCCTCCTGGTATAAATCACAATCTGGTTTACTGCTCCTTGTACCTCAATATACCGCCTACACTTATTGTCAACTTCAATTTACATTTTTTCCTGCAATAAACAAAGCTTTCTAATAAACTGCATAATGTCAGTCATAAATCATTCATCTTATTGTCATCAAATGCAACACTATCACTTTTTTTATTCTATTGTGTACCATTTCCACATCAGTTGTGAAAAATCTTTATCAAACTGTGACTAACTTATATTGACCTAAAATTTATTTATGCTTATTGTCTTGTGTTATCTACTGTTCTACTGATTACTTGTTTTACTGTGGAGCTTTTCTCTCCTGGTCTCCAATAAAAACAGCCAGCTTGTCAACCTAGTCAGACCATCTGAGTAAACAAATACAATAAATAAATAACTATAAATAAATTAGCTCAGATGCTCACCTAGCAGATGTCAGAGCTGTAAGCAAATCAGTCTTCCATGTTAAGAACTTCAAATCAGCCTTGTGAACTAGTTCAAAAGGAGGCACAGCAAGATTTTCAAGCACAAGGACCCTGCATTATGGACTACGCTTCCCATCTGCAAGAAGCAGAGTTCATCCCCGATCCTATTAAAAAAAAATGTTGACCATTGGATGGGAAACTGCAAATTCACCCCCCCCCCCCAGTCTGGCTCCCACATGTTTGAAGGACAGAGGACAACACTAAGCAAATTAATACTCAACTAACATACCTCCTCACATAACCTTTCACTACCTCTTTACTAACATAACCCACCATACAGGTGTCCAAGGAGCTCCGATACAAAATTGGGTAGGCTTGCACAGCTAGGCTTTTAAAGACCTTGGTGATCATTAGCCTAATATAAACCCAAGAATCAAATAGAGATTCCAAGTTGGAGCCACATGCCAATGTTCCAGAATGTTCCTTTATGCCTCTCCACAGATATCTACGGTAATTCTGAAGGTTCAGAAAGACTCCTTTCGGCCCAATTGATACTGGTTCTCCCTTCTTAAGGAATTGTACAAGGACATTTACCACAAGCTTTGTAACAGACAAGGGAAGTTTGATACACCCAAATCTCAAACAAGTTCAGCTAACTGCCTGGGTGATTCTATTTTGATACCTTTTAGGCAGCTCTTTCATGAAGATGTGCAGCAGGTACTAAAGCAGGCAAGAAAACATATTGGAAAGGGAAAAGCTTTTCTAGGTGGTGCATAGCCAATAACCCGAGTCCTACTAAAGCAGTCAAGAAATCCTGCTACTAAGAAAACATATTGGAAAGGGGAAAAGTTTTTCTAGGTGGTGCCTGGCCAATAACCAGAACCCTATCTGGGATTATATACCACTGCTACTGAAATACTTGTATGAATTACTATCCTCCAGAGCCTCACATTCCTATGTCAAGGTACATTTTGCTTGAAGTGGATTGTTACGCCAGTAAAGCCTCACAGCTGATGCTTCTCAAGGCAGCAAGAAAATACTTCACTCCGACTGTTGCTTTCCATCCACAGGGCTGACCAATCAGTAGTCAGAGTGAAGGTATGACAGTGACCCAGATCTTTGTGAAGCAGGTTGGTTGTTGTATCCTGGGCCGGATACAAACCACACAGCATAAATGCTACTGTAGCAGTCAGCGTGATAAAAACTAAAGATGGCAAGAGTCAAAGAAGAATGGGAACGTACTCCATGATTTTGGTGCCTCTGAGTATTCAACTTACTGCAAATGACTTACAGTGGGAGCAGGTTTATATGGCACGAAAGTGTACCACCTTATCTAGGTGCTTCAGGATCTTCGGATGGAAATGCCTCCATATCTAGACTAGGAGTTTAGAAATACCAAAGATGTTTCAAAATGTGTCTCATTGTTGGAGATGCAAATCGGAAACAACTAACTGGAACATTTTTGGGAGCATGAAGTCTTGGCCTATTTCAAAACGTCTGTGCAACTCTGCTAAAGAAGGTTTTGGGGAGGGGAAACTAAACTAAACCAAAGACCATCCATCTAAATTGGTGAGAGGAGCTTACTCTCAAAGACAATAAGGGTAAATCAGGTGATCTGTTGCTACTTGTGAAGATAGGTGAAGGCTGCCAGCCAAGCTAGATAGAATTCTGTAGATAATTCTGTCATTTGTAAATATTAATGTAAGCCACAGGCTTGTTCTCTTAAATGTGAAAAGACTATATTGGATGTTGAATTGGAAAAAATGTAACAACAATGCACTCTGCTGTAAGAAACCTGATAAGTCAAGCATTGTGAAATTCTTTGATCTAAAACTCGGAGCAGAGGTATCTAGAGGGGAGGCATTCTGGCTATTGTCATGAGACCAGAGTCAATTGCTAGAATTTGCATGTATAATTTCTTTTATTGCTCTGGCTTTCTGACCAGCTGCAAGATCAAAAGGGCTATTAACCTCTGAGTTTCTGTTAACATCATTTCTTTCTGGTTCCCAGGCTATCTGAAATGAATCAGTGGTACTGTGTTATCAATTTAAGGACAGAAAAAATGAGGGCATTTGAGCATTTGTCTTGAGAATATCCAACTCACCAGCACGACCTGTGTTCTATATGCAAGTTTATTTTAGAACTGTGTTTTCTCTTAGATATTGCTAGAAACTAGAAATATAAGATTAGTTTTTTTCTGCACTGATGCCAAACCTTTTCTACTGTATCATTTTAAGTATTTCTCTGTGATCTCTGAACTCTTGACTAGCACTGTATAGTACGAAGTATTGTCTTGTGTTTTTATTATCTATTATTAAAGATGTTTAAACCTTTCAACTGTGGCGGTTTCATGTAGAGATAATTTAAGCTCAAGAGTACATTGCATGTATATAGTGATATAGACAAGCCACTTCAATAAGCCTTGGAGAACCTGTGCCAGCCTTCCCCAGGAGTGTCTGTGTGGATGTATACAACTCAAAGTATGTGTGTCAGCTACTTGCGCAGGGACACGAAGCACTGGCTAGACAGACAGGGCACTGGAGGTTTTAGCTTGACCACTAGGCTGAGATCTGGACCCTATAGCTGTGCCATTGGGGAGACTTACTGGCGACCTGGGGAAAAAGGGAGAAACCAGCCCCAGACTGACTGTGATCTCTGTGTACTCTTAAGGGAAACTGTACTTTACTGTGTGTGTGTGTAATTATTCTTTCCCTATAGATGCCCCTCACTGGTATTTGTGGTGAGGATTCAGGCTCCTTGATTGTTGGGCCAGTGCACGGGCATCACAAATTAATTGTTTGGCAGTGGTGGGATTATCCACACCACATATTAATTGGCTGGCAAATACTAATTGGCTTGTAGTGGAGTGGGCAAGTGAATTCCTGTAGCTTGTGTACAGTGATCACTGAAGGTGTTTTTGTACTCTAAATCAGCCACGCAGTGAAAAGAGTTCAGATCACAATTGTTTTATTTCTTTTGTTAGCTCAGTTAGTCAGGGACAGCAGGCAGCATGTCAGCAGAGGAGTATGGAAAGCTGACAAGGAGCCATCTGGCTGAGATGTGCCAAGCTAGGGGACTGGTGCATGGAAACCGGACTAAGGCAGACATGATTGCAGCTTTGGTCACAGCTGCATCAGAAAACAGCAACAAGGAGGATGATCAGACTGGCAGTGGAGATGTACCACACTCAGAGAATGGACAGTTCAACCTTTCTGTAGAGGATTTAAAAATCCATCTGGAGCTAGACAGACTTTAGATGGAGGCCAGGCGTTTGGAAATAAAAGCAGCTGAGAGACTGAGGCATCTAGAGAGCGAGGACAATGAGAAACTGCAATGTTTGCAGACTGAAGAGAATGAGAAAAGTAAAGTTGTGTACACTTACCGTAAATGTAGATGTTCGAGTGTATTCACTGTTGCAGTCATCACATTTGGGTTATCGGCTTGCAGCAGCCCTCAGTCTGCCAGATTATCAAAGTCTTGGGTCCTGCGTCGGTTGCTGTCTCATCTTTCATGACGTCAGGTAGTCAGGGGTATAAAGCATGTAGCAGACGCCATTACATCAGTTTTTCTTGCCCCAGATGTCAGGTGCCCCCATAATGGGAAACAATTATATATACAAGGTTACACCTCCAACAAAAAAGCAAATACACCAAAAAGCTTTAAGCATAGTAAGCAAGAATAGTGGTATAGCCAAAAGAAGTCAGGGGGCTGGAGGGAGAGTAACTAGGACTGCAACAGTGAATACACTCGAACATCTACATTTATGGTAAGTGTACACAACTGTACTATGTTCGTGTTTCACTGTTGCAGTCATCACATTTGGGTAAATTCCCAAAGCTGAGTATGGGAGGAGGAAATAAGAAAGCATTAGGACCGGTTATAAGGCCCTGCAAGACTGCAGTGGCAAAGCCAGCTCTGGATTTAGAGAAAATTGTCAAATGGTAATGCTTGGTGAAGGTATGTACAGAACCTCCAGGTAGCAGCTTCTAGGATGTCACTGGTAGGGACACCTCTGAGAAAGGCTGTAGAGGTAGATGCAGCCCTGGCTGAATGTGGTCTAATCCCCTTTGGGGTAGGTTTTCCATAGTGCTTATAGCAGAAATGAATGCAATGGCCTAGCCATTTAGAAATGGTTTGCTTTGAAATGGCCTTCCCTCTGCCCCTGCAGCAAATGCAACCAGCAGCTGTTCAGATTTCCTGAGAGGTTTAGTCCTGTCCAAATAAAATCTAAGTTGTCTGTGCACATCTAATGAGTGCAGTATTCGTTACCATTTGTTCTGTGGATTAGAAAAGAAGGTTAGCAAATGAATGGACTGATTAAAGGCCACACGGGATACCACCTTAGGATGAAGGAGGGATTGGTCCTGAGGGACACCCTGTCTGCATGAAAGATGATGAAAGGCTCCACTGCCATGAGGGCCTGTAATTCAGTCACCCTTCTTGCTGAAGTGATGGCTAAAAAGAAGGCTGTTTTCCAAGGAAGGAACTTCAACTCTGCATTTGCAGCTGGCTCAAAAGGAGGTAAAGTGAGTTTTTCCAATACAAAGTTAAGGTCCCAGGCTGGAGAAGGGGCTCACCTGGGTGGTCTTAAGTTTTTGGCCCCTCTGAGGAACTGCTTCAGCAGTGGGTGAGAGAAGAGAGGTGGGTTCTGTGCTGTAATGAGCTGAAATAGCTGAGGCATGAATTTTGATGGAGGAAAAGGAAAGGCCCAAGTAAAGCATCTCAGTTAAGTATTGAAGAATCTGAGGTAAAATGGGCGGTGCTGTGCCCATCCCCTGAGTTCGGTTCCAGGATTCTAGTACTAGGCCTCCTTAATGACATTCAACACTGCTTATTGAGGGATGGTAATGGAGAGATCAGCTAATTAGCCAGGCTGCCAGGTTCAGGGTTTGAAGCTGTGGGTACAGAATCTGGCCCTCCTGCTGGGACAGCAGGGCAAGGGTCTGAGGCAGGCATCATGTTGCCAGCAGTGACACACTACGCAAAAGAGGGTACCAGTGTTGGCGGGGCCAGTCTGGTGCAATCAGTATTGATCTTGGTTTGTCCTGTTTGATCTTTAGTAGTACCTTGGAGAGGAGAGGCAGAGGGGGAAAGGCATAAACCGATAGGGTTTTCCAGGTGAAGGACAGGGCATCCACTTTCCAAGCTTGTTTGTGGGGAGTCCTTGTGCAGAATTTTTCCAATTGGTAGTTCTGGGGGGATGCAAACGGGTCTATATCTGGGCTCCCCAATTTGTTTCTCAACATGTTCAATATCTTTGGTTCCAGTTTCCACTTGTGTGGGCCCATGAGATTTCTGCTTAGTTCATCTGCCAGTGTATTTAGCTTTCCTGGCAGGAATTGAGCCTGTAGGTGCACTTGGTAGCTCAAGGCTGTGTTCCAGAGAGCCATGGCTAGTCTGCAGAGAGGGTATGTGTGGGTTCCCCCCTGCTTGTTTGTGTACCAAATAACAGTGGTGTTGTCTGTCTTTACCATTAATTGCCCTGGAAGAATGTGGTCCTTGAAGGCTGTCAGAGCATTCTGTACAGCTAACATTTCTTTTTGATTGATATGCAAGTGCATTTGACTTGGGTTCCATTTGCCCTGAATGCACTTCCCTGCTAAGTGAGATTCACCATGCATAGTCTGATACGTCTGTTGTTAGGGTTTGGGCGGCAGGGGGTAGAGAGAATGGCAGTCCCTTGTTTTGGTGGCAGGCCTCTGCCCACCAAATGAACTCTATCTGTAGACAAGATATGACAGGAATCATTGCTTCTAGATCCTGAGAATGTTGACACCATAGGCTTTTTAGATACCATTGTGGTTTCCTCATATGCAGTCTTGCATATGGAATTAGGAGAATGCAGGAGGCCATGAATCCCAGGGCTTGCAGTATTTTCCTTGCAGATAGCTGGGTCTTTGTAGTTTGAAGTAGGCTGTCAAATGAACTTGTTCCGCTGGTGTGAGGAAAGCCATCTGGGAAGTTGTGTTCAAGCTTGCTCCCAGGAATACAATTTGTTGGCGGGGCACAAGGTGTGATTTCTTTTCGTTTATGGTGTACCTCAGAGAAGTTAACAATTTCTGTACAAACGCCAGATGATTAAATAGTATGTCCTGGCTTTCTGCCTGAATTAGACAATCGTCCAGGTATGGATATCTTTGGATATTTCTTTACCTGCAAAATGCAATGACTGAAGCTAGACACTTTGTGAATACCCTGGGCGCAGTAGATAAGCCAAAGGGCAGTGCAGAGAACTGATAGTGCATGTAGCCTGCTTTGAAGCATAGGTATCTTCTGCAAGATTCCCTTGCTGGGATGTGCAGGTAGGCTTCCTTTAAAATCCAGTGTTGCCAACAAGGCATCCTTGCCTAACATAAGCAGCAGCTGGAGAAGAGTTAGCATCTTGAATTTTGGGACCACCAAAAATGAGCTTAGGATAGACATGTCGAGGATATGACACCAGGAGTTGTCTTTTCTGGGCACCAGGAAAAGTCTTGAATAGAAACCTTGTCCTCTTTCCTCTTCTGGAACAGGTTGAATAGCCCTGATGCTTAAGAGAGACACAATTTGCTTTTCAGCCTCTGCCCACTGATTTGGGGGTAGATCTGGCAAACCGTTTGGGGTTGGTAAGGAGTGAAAGTGGACTCTGTATCATTGGGAAACTATATTTAAAACCCATTTGTCCTGGGTAATGAGTTCCCAAGTTTTTGCCTGCAGGGCAATCTTTCCCCGTAAAGGAATAGTCAGTTGTGCAGGGCTTGGAAGATTTAAAGCTAAGTAATTGAGAAAGTTTACTAAAGGGAGGAGTCTTACCAGTCCCTGCTTTGGAAGTGGGAGCCCCCCACTGCTTAGTCCTGTGAGTACCTCGGGATTGAAGCCTGGTTGTTCTGCTGGTTCTGGATTTGGACTGAGAAGGCCTGGAAGAGGCAGGAAAGGACCAATTTTTAGAGGGCCAATGCCTACTAAATCTGGCAGGCTGTACTTGCAGGAAATCTAACAGTTTGCATAGATTTAGCTTTTTTCCTTCATCTTTTTAAGTACTTCTTCTGCTTTGTTGCCATACAGGCGGTCTTGGTTTAAGGGAGCATCCAACAATTTAGCTTTAACATGCAAAGTTTGCTCCTTAAGCCAAGCATGCCTTCCAAGTACAGACCCAGTGACAGCAGCCCTGCAAGATGCCTCTAGTGAATCAAAACCACATTGCAAAGTATGTTTTCCAACTTGTTCAGCAGAATGCATTAAATCCTGTAAATCTTTACTTTCAGCACAGTCAGGAATCAGCATCATTTTCTGTTTAAGCAATCCAATAATATGTTGCTGATACTTCAACATATGAAACTGGCAGTTTAAGGCCCTAATTGCCAAGGTTACAGAAGTGTATACCGTCTTACCCCATCTATCCAGAGTCCTGGAACCTCTATCAGAGGGGGTAGGATTTTTGGCAGTAGTAGCCTTAATGCCCTTGGGTCACTGTGAATGGTCTCAGGATCCACAGTAGGATTTTTAAAAAGGAACTTGTGACAGTCAGGAACCCTGTAATATCTATCAGGTTTTCTGGGAGCAGGAGGTAAAGAGTCAGGGGCCAAGCTAGATTCCAAAAAGGCATCATCAACAATGTCCAGTACAGGGGGGGATAGCTAAAGTCCAGTGTTGGGGCAAGAGTAAGAAATCCCTAAGCCTCTTTTTAGAGTCAGAGTAATCCTGGCTTTCCCAGCGAAAATGCTCCCTAACAGTATGCAAGGTTTCACCAAAAGAGAAATCCTCTGGAGGGGATGCAGAGGGAATACAGTCCTCTGCATCAGAATCCTCATAGGTAGATAAGGGTAAATCCTGGTCATCACAGGAAACAGAAATATCAGAGTCCTGATCAGAAGAATCATAAGGAAACTCAGTCCTGGGTCTCTTAGAGGGGGAAGGGTGGCTTCCCCTGATTAGAATAATAAGGTCTTCAGCCATTCTTATCATTTGTTTTTTAGGCATAGAGGCCTGACCATGCGGTCTGGGTGTCGGTTTTCTAGGCATGGATCGAGTTTTAGGCCTAGAAGAAGAAGATGGCGTTGGCTTAATATGCAAGTCAGTAGGCCCTGAACACACCCTCAGAAGCCGGTAGCTGCACAGCGGCTCTGGACCCATCCAAGGTAGAGATATCCGCAGGTTCCACAGTTGAAGCATCTCGCGGCATGCTGGACTTCGAATGGGTCTCAGTAGAGGTCTGCGAATCTGAAGTAGCGGGTATCAGGGGCTGCGAAAGCACCTCACTCAATACTGGCGAAATGGCGATTAGCTTAGTAGAAGTGTCGTCGGCAGCATTGGACCTATGCGGTCTGTCTCTGTCTTTGCTTTTTTTCAGAATGTCGGTAGTTGGGTGGCTTTCCGAAGCCATATCTGGATAATTGAACCGAGTACCAAAATATTTAGAAGCGTAAATAAACCGATGACAAATAGTTTGTTGTTTAAATAAAACACAAAATCGACAGCGAGGTACGTCGTGGTCAGGGCCTAAGCAAGGAATGCAGTACGAATGAAAATCTTTATGAGGTATTTGCTTTCCACAATTAATACAATTATTAACTTTTACTGACATCAGTTTAGAGCAAGAAAAAGTTTCCCCAACGGGGTACTTAGCTTAGTTGAAGACTTCGGTTCTGAAACTCGAAAACGAAAATTTCAGGAGTCGGCCGACCGGCACTTGCGAACTGTTTCTGCTTCGGGCACCGCACAGCAAGAAAGACTAATGTAATGGCATCGGCTGCATGCTTTATACCCCTGACTACCTGACAAAGGAAGATGAGACAGCAACAGACACAGGACCCAAGACTTTGACAATCAGGCCGACTCAGGGCTACTGCAAGCAGATAACCCAAATGTGATGATTGCAACAGTGAAACATGAAGAACATCTGCTACGCCTGGAAGCTGAGGAAAAGGAAAGGGACAGGCAGCATGACAAGGAGATGCTGACTCTTCCCTAGAGTCATGAACATAATGGGAAAGGGAGTAACCGGTCCACAGAAGCGCAAAATGTCAGACAATGTCTTCTGCCATTTAAAGAGGGGGATCATTTTGAGAGTTTCATTTATATGTTTGAGAGGGTATGCAAACAATATGATGCTGACCGCAGACTCTGGGTCCGGTTCCCGAGTCCCTTACTCCATGGTAAAGCTGCAACTGTGTTTTATAAAATTTCTGATCAGGAATGTTTTGTTAAGAACTGGCCGACCGGCACTTGCGAACTGCTTCTGCTTCGGGCACCGCGCGGCAAGAAAGACTGAAGAAAATGGCGTTGGCTGGTTCTTTTATACCCCTGTCGCACTGACGTCAGGGAAGAAGCGACGACAACCGACGCTGGGCCTAGACTTTGGAATTCGGCCAACCGAGGACCCGCCTGACGGCAGGAAAACCCATCTGTTATGACTGCAGCTGTATGCACGATGAACATCTGTGTTTTATAAAATTTCTGATCAGGAATGTTTTGTTAAGAACTGCTTGTTAATGTTTTAAGCTAACATCTGAAACATATAGGAAAAAGTTTCGTGAGCCTAGACGCAAGGCAGATGAAAATGTGTGTGAATATGTTGCTGAACTCAGCACTTATTTTCATAGCTGGGTGAGTGGATGTCAGGTCACCACTTTTGATGGGCTGGCAGACCTTTTGGTGAGGGAACAAGCCCTTAGCACTTTGTCTGAGGACATGAGGATCTGGTTAGCTGATAGACAATGTGCTACTTCAGATGGCTTGGGGAAGAAGGGAGACCTATACCTAGCAAGCAGGGCATCCCTACACAGGAAAGGGACCCCCTGTACCGCTTATGGGTCTAAAGGAATCTATGGTGGGAAGCACAGACTGCCCCAACAGAATTTGCCAGTAGCAGGGGAAGCCACTAGTTCAGGTACACGTCCAGGACCTAGGGTTAAATGTTTTGAATGCAACCAGGGGGACCATGTGGCATACAGATGTCCACAGAGGCAAGGTGGGGGACAAAAGGGTGAGAGAGCTAGTAAGTGGGGAAGACAAAATCCCAATTGTAGGTTGTCTTGAGACAACAGGGGTATCAAACTACCATCCTACAGATGTCCTGATAGGGAAGGATTTTGATGAGGCAGTACTGTGTGTTAATGCAGTTACACGCAGTCAGGCTTCGAGACAAGCAAATGGATCTGATAGCCTGGGGGAGACCCAGACAGACCACATACTTGCAGCCAGGACTGGTGAAGTGGTTACTTCAGGGAGGAAGCTACACTGTAGCAGTGAGACTGAAGGTGAGCCACAGCTGCTTGCAGGTACTGATGTTCCCTTGGACAGAGGAACTTCAAAGAGAGATGAGTAGTAGTACCCAGGCTGATAGTAAGGCAACCACTGTCAGAGGATGAAAGACTTCCTGCAGAAGGGGAGCTGGGAAGGGGTACAAAGAGAGAGTTGAGACCGGCTCAGCTGTCAGACCCTACAATGCAAGGCCTGAGGCAGGTAGCTAGTGAGGCACCTGATTCTCAAGGATAGGAGGATTCTGTATACTGGGACAAGGTGTTACTGTATAGAGAGTGGACGCCTGAGAGAGGGCTAGAAGGTGAGAGAATACAGCAGTTGGTAGTGCCTAGAGCCTTCCGTCTGGCACTTCTAGCCATAGCCCATGATATTCTCTTTGCAAGTCATATGGGCATAAAACATACAAAGACGTATTATGCAGAACTTCTATTGGCCTGGAATTTCCATAGATGTAACAGGGTACTGCAGGACCTGTGAGCAGTGAAAAAAGGTAGGCAAGGCAGAAAACAAGGTGAGAGCTCCTTTGATTCCTTTGACTGTGATTGAGGAGCCATTTCAGAGGGTAGCTATGGATGCTCTGGGGCCTCTGAGTACCCCAAATTCAGCAGGGAAAAAGTATATCCTAGTGGTAGTAGATTATGCTACAAGATATCCTGAGGCAGTGGCTTTGTGCTCTACTGAGGCAGAAAAGGTGGCAAATGTTTTGTTAGACATTTTCAGCAGGGCAGGTTTACCAACAGAAATACTGACTGACAGAGGTGCAATTTTCATGCCAGACCTGATGGCTTGTCTGTGGAAGAACTATGGGGTGAAACACCTGAAGACCACTCACTACCATCCCCAGATTAATGGTCTTGTTGAGAGATTAAACTCTGCAATCACATCTATGCTACGGGCATTTGCAGACCAGTTTAAGGGGGAGTCGGACAAATATTTGCCCCATCTGTTTGCTTGCAGAGATGTTTCCCAGGAATCCAAGGGGTTTTCACCCTTAGAGTTGCTGTATGGGTATAGGGTGAGGGGACCTCTAGATTTAATTAGTGATGAGTGGGAAGGTGAGTGTAAACCTCACAAGGAGTCTGTTGTGGCATATGTCCTATACCTCAGGACAAGGCTCAGGTAACTCATGGGTTTGGCCCAGGAGAACCTGTCAGAAGCTCAACAAAAGAAAAACATATCGTATGACAGGAATGCTCGAACTAGAGAGTATGCTGTAGGGCAGCAGGTAATGGTTCTCATTTCTGTCAGACACAAGCAGCTGCAAGCAGCTTGGGAGGGACCCTACAAGGTGGTAAGAAAGGTAAATGATGCTAACTACATGGTGGAACTGCTGAGCAGGAGACAAGGGCACATACTGTGCCATGTTAACATGATGAAGCCTTGCCATCATAGGGAGGCCCTTGTGCTGAGCATTTGCAGTGGACTGCAGGAGGAGTAAGAGGGAGATCTGGTGACTGATTTCCTCAGTGAGGCTCGGACTGACACCTCAGTGGAAGGGGTAGCAATGTCCCAGCAGCTATCTCCTACCCAGGTTTGAGAAATCCAAGCAGTGTTACAGGAGTTTGGGGACATGTTCACTGGGAAACCAGGGTGCACCCACCTGATGCAGCACCAGGTGGATACAGGATCCCAAAGGCCTATTAGGCAGGCCGCTTTTAGAGTGCCTGAGAGAGTCAAACAGACTCTGAGGGACGAGATACAGAAAATGTTGGAACTAGGGGTAATTCAAGAGTCTAACATTCCCTGGGACTCCCCCAGTGGTGCTAGTGCCAAAAAAGGATGGCAGCATGAGGTTGTGTGTGAACTACAGGAAATTAAATAGTCTCACAGAGTCAGAAGCTTACCCCATGCCTACGACAGATGAGGCCCTAGAGCAGCTGGGTGGGGCTAAGTATCTTACAACTATTGATCTTACCAAAGGTTACTGGCAGGTGCCCTTGACTCCCAGTGCTAGAAAGAGGTTAGCCTTTGTGACTCCTTTTGGCTTGTATGAGTTCACAAAGATGCTCTTTGGGATGAAAAATTCCCCAGCAACATTCCAGAGGCTGGAAGATCATATCCTAGCAGGAGCAGGAGGGTTTGGACTTGCTTATCTAGACGATATTGCCATCTACAGCCATTCCTGGCAAGAGCATCTTTAACATGTCA
>NC_056725.1:519923422-519990922 GCF_019279795.1 Protopterus annectens | reverse complement strand
AAGACACGATACAGGCCCAGGTGACCCCATTTTTGTTGGTGGTTCAGATGTCCAAAAGAACTGTCCAGGGAGGATAAGAGTAAGCTGTCAATGCTGGCTCTGCCTATCCTGGGGTGAAGGAGTAAGCTCTGGCCTGTCACTTGGGTGACTTCAAGTGGGAGCAGTAGGTATTACACCTGTGTAATATAAGCCTACGAGTACACTCTGCCATCATGCATGTGTGTGTAGGAGAGGCACTCTTCCTGTGGATGGCAGTATACAGTGGAGTTCCAACAGCTGCTGTGAGGGAAGGAGTGCTCCTTAAGGGGAGGGTAAGTCACTCTACAGGACCAGCAAGGTGAGTTGCTCCACACCAAATGACTCTCACTGTTGGGGAAACTAATGAGTCAATTGAGCTACCTGAAAAAAATAAGACAAAGGGCTCTTGCCTAGCCCAGGAATGCCTTATGCTCACCCCATGGAACAAATAAGCCGACTACATACAAGCAGAGGAGCCATCAGGCTAAACCTGTGGAACCCAAAAACAAAAATTCTGAAAGTCATACACCTTTGGAGTAGGGGATGTCCCCCTTCTTACATTGACAGCACCCTGTGAGTATGTGGGTCTGTGCGTATTCTCTCTCATACTATATACAAACACACACACACATGGGCAGGGATTTGCTGCTTTTACAGCAGGTTCATGTCCAGCATTCAAGTCACTCCTTGTCACAGATATAAGGAGACTTGTATGCTGAACTTTAAAAAGCAGGACTACACAGAACTACTCAAATGCTTGGATGTACCTAAGAATTCTAGTTCCTGGGCTCTTCCTAAAAGAATGGAATAAGCCTGACCATGGGGAAGGTAGTATAGTAGTCCTGTGCTTCCCCTATGTGAAACAGGTACATATCTCATGTCCTACAAAACTGTAGTGGCAAACCCTGCTCTGCTCTCAAAATGAGGACTCATGCCTCTTGCAATATTTGGAGAAAGTCTGGACAGATATCAAGGTAAATGGATTAGAAATTCCCTCAAGTACATTTTTAAAGAAGGTTGCTGTGATGGATGCTACTTTGGTTAAGTGTGTTCTGACCACAGCCCACACCGGCCCATTCATTTTGTCACAGCAGAAGGCAACACAGTTAACTAGGCACCTGAACAGGTTTCTTTGAGAAGCAGTTTGCCTGCCTCCCCAGGTATATAGGAAACACATAGACGAGACATTTGTCCAAGGTCTTCTTTTCCCAGATATGTAGTATCTAAGCTATCTGTAAACATCCAACAACTGCAACACACACACACGATTCTGGGGAAAACAGATAAAACTGGCAAGTTGGATAGTCTGGTTTAATGCTAGCTCATAATCAACCTTAGGCATGAAAGGGTTAGTCTGAAAGTTCTCTTTATCCTTGTGAACCAATATTTAAGGTTTTCTACATGTAAAGGCTTGTAAAATTAACACCTTTCCACATGACGTCACTGTCAACTGAAAGTAATGTCTCCCAAACAAAAACGTGGATGCCACTGAAAAGCCTGGGTTAAAAAGAGCCAAAAGTTAGCCAAGCTAGTTAAAATCCTATGGAAGAGATACTAGTTGAATAGAAGTTCCAAGGTGGAAAATTAAAAGTTATGTTCTTACCATAACTAGGCATCTGTGTTGTCCTTTTCATTCTTCCTCATCACATGGGTTTGGATCTGATCCTCGGATCAGACTTGGCTGTTTATTTCAGATTTAGGATCCGGCTCTCAAACTCCTCCCTGTACCAATAATGCTCTGCTGTAGCCCTAAAGTTTCAAATCGAGTTTGCAGCCCAATCTCCATAGTACAGAGACAGGAGATGAAGAAAGACACAGCTCAAACCTGGAACTGTAGGTCCCAATGCAGTCCAATAGGTCTCTCCAGGAGCTTTGGCTGAGGGGTGGATGGGAGGGGAGTTGAGAAAGAATTAAAATGTACAACACAGATCCCTAGTTATGCTAAGAACATAACTTTTTAAATTTGATGTCCTTTTAATTCTTCAAATGAGTCCCCAGCTACAGGTGGCTCTCCTGGAAGGATATTCCAGAGCATCGCTGAACCAAAGAAAGCTGTATTTCTAGAAATAATATCCAATTTGTAATGAGAAACAAAAGTACGAGTACTAGAACATGTATGTGCAGCAGAAATGTCAATAGATGTTCTGGACCAAAAAACAGATGAAGTGGGTGTAGATCTGGATGAATGAGCCTTGGGAGGCTTAGGTAATGTCATGCCTTTTTGAGAGTAAATCCACGAAATAGTGTCCGTTATCCATTTAGCTAGAGTGGCTTTGGATACTGGATAACCCAGTCTTTTTGAGGAAAAGGAAACAAAAAGTTGGTCTGATTTTTCAGAATTGTTCTGTCCTATGAAGATAAAAATGTAATTGTATCATCCAGGGGGTATAGTATGTATTCTCCCTTTATTGTTATAATATGCAAAGAAGACTGCTAAATGAATGGATTGGGTAATGCAATTCTCAAAAGCCACTTTAGTTAAAAAGGAAGAGATAGTTTGTAAGGAGGTCCTGTACATTTGAAAAATAATGTACGGAGATTTGGAAGAAAGCCTGAAGTTCAGATATTTTCTTTGCAGAAGTGATGGCTACCAAGAAAACTGTTTTCCATGAAAGAAACTTCAGATCAGATTTAGCTGAAGGCTCAAAGGGTTTCTGTGTTCGGCCTTGAAGCACAACTGTCAGGTCCAAGGGTGGAGAGGGATCTTTAATTGGAGACCTTAAAAGGAAAATTCCTTTCATGAAAGCTTTGCATAGTTTTCAAGAAGCCACAGAAACATGTCTGTTGCCCGTATGAAAATTGGAAATAGCTGTCAGTTGGAGATTAACTGTAGAAAAACTAGCTCCTTCTTCAAACAGCATTGTCAATAATGGCAGAATAGAAACTGGGGCAGAAAAGGGGTTGATGTCTTTATTCAAAGCCCAAAGAGAGAATCTTTTCCATTTGCTTTTGTATACCTTTTTTGGTTGATTCTTTTTGAGAAGCCAAAATACTGCATAAAGGGGAATAAAGCCTGAGCTGTCTAACTATTACTGGAAGTGGAGAAACCATGCAGTTAATCTTACAGCTCAAATGCTGGGATGCTGGATTCCTGATGGGTGTGACAGGAGGTCCAAAGTTGTATCCATAGAGGACAGCAAAGATGAGACCATAGGAAGGGGGACCATACCTGCTGAGGCCAGAAAGGGTCAATGAGCTCTTCAGTCTACTTGCTTTCTTTAAGAATTTGGATATAAGGGGAAGAGGAGGGGTAAGCGTAAAGGATACCAAGGGGCCAAATGTGAATTACAGCATCTCTCGATGACTCTCCCTGAGGGGGGAGCAGAGCGAAATATCTGCTGCACTTGTTAAGGAGAGAGGCAAATGGGTCACAGCAAGGTCAGCCCCAAAGCTGGACGATGATCTCCGGAACAGACTGATTTGAAAGACCACTCCTGGGGCATCAGAATGGATCTGCTTAGCTTGTCTGCTAACACGTTGGTTTTCCCCAGAATGTGTGTCGCAGTCAGAAAATGGTCTGAAAAGATTGCCCATTCCTATACTCTCATAGCCCCTCTGCCAAGTGGGTAAGATAGAGTTCCTCCTTGTTTGCTGATATATCAGACTACAGACATGTTGCTGGTCTAAATTGCAAAAGTCCAGAAAGGAAGAGCAGCTTGAACGGCCTGCAAGCCTAATAGGACTGCTCTCATCTCCAGGATGTTGACATGCAACTTGTACTCTTGGGGGGACCACGTACCTTGGACTGTTCTTCCCCAGAAATATCCCCCACACACCAATTGAGAAGCATCCATGGTCACTGCAGCTGTAGGGGCTGGAAGGACAAAGGGCCTGCCTAGATGTAGATCATCGGCTTGCACCCACCAACTGATGTGTCTTCTGCAAATTAGGGTGAGCCTGACCGGATAGGATATGGGTTGGTACAGAATGGACCACTGCACGGCTAGTGTCCATTGTAGAACCCACATAAAAAGCATGCCAAACAAAGTAATACAATAGCCGCTGCCATGGAACCTTATGCTTGCAGTACTGACCTTGCCGGAGGAGATGAGTAAGGAGAAAGTAAACTAGAGTTCTTATTGTAGAGGTACAATGCTGAGGTAAGGATACTATCAGTTTCTTAGTCTCTAGAATAGTGTCCATGAGCTCCAGGCTCTGTACTGGGTTTATATTCAACTTGGCATGACTTATAGTTATACCCAAAGAATTGTAAATCTGGAGCAAATAGTCCCCGGCATGTAGAAGTAGATACTTGGAGGGGGTGGTAAGGAGCCAGTCGTCAAGACAGGGAAACACCTTTGAGTCTAAAATGAGCTGCCGCCACTACCATGCACTTGGTAAACACCCTGGGGGCTGTAGCGAGTCCAAAGGGATGAGCTCTGAATTGGTAATGACCAACTCCCAGCCAAAAGTGAAGATGTCTTCTGGATTGCCTATTTTGATATGGTAGTATGCATCCTGAAGATCTACAAAGCGCATTCAATAGTACTTGAGAATTAATCGCAGAATGGACTGGATTGTGACCATTCGAAACGTCAGTTTCTTTACAAAGTGATTTAAATTGCTCAGCTACAAACTAGTCTCAGGTCCCCCCCATTTTCTTTGGCACTAAAAAGTGTGAATACATTCCGAATCCTATATGGTCTCAATGGACCTTTTGATTCACTCTTGTCTAGCAGCTTCAGGATGTCTTGTGCTGCTGCCTTCCTCTGACTAGGTGGAAGGTCAGAAAGTTTCTTCCTTTTGGAAGGAGGAAGAAGGGAAAATGGTATGCAATAACTCCTGGATAATATGCTCAGCACCAAAGCATCTTATGTTACATTTACCCAGATATCTGGGTGCAAAGACAAATCACCCCCGACTACCTCCAGAGTTGGACAGTCGGGCAGCACTTTAGGAGTGCTGGAAAGGCCCGTCTGAGAAAGAATCTCAAAAGCCTCGATTCTGCAGATATCTTCTGCCTCTACGGCAACGTCTACCATTGAAATTTCCTTCTCTACCTCTGGAGGAATTGTCACCACATGTATCTTGGGAAGAACCCAGAGATTTGAAGAACTACATCATCTTGCCACTTCTCCGATTCCTAGAAAAGGTTTCCTTACATCAAAGTCTTTCCTTCTTGTTCACTATGGGTCAGCATCTCTAACTGATGGCCCAAACAGGGATGTGACATCAAAGGGGGCATTAATAAAAGACATTTTACACAGTTCTGCGAGGTCACAAAGCCGCATCTAGGCATGTCTCCTTATGGCAATGCCAGAACTGGCAGCTCATGAGGTGCCTTCAGCTGTGTGAGAAATCAACCTCACTGAAGCACTGGATATGGACAACAGTGGCCAGTTGAGCGGATGTTTTTTGAAGTCCTCAGCAGACATGGACACAGAGTATTTGAAAGTTCCTTGGTCAAATCTCTCTGAAGTCGAGTGAAATGTGCCAAATAATTAAGTGACCTCAAGACAAAAGTTGCTGAGGAAAAAACTTGCTTTCCAAACCTGTACAACACTCTAGACTTGTTATTAAGCAGATAGACAGTGAAGCTCTGTTCTGCTAGCTCCTTCTTGGTGGCTTGTACCATCATCATAGCAGCTACCGGGAACCCTTTGCTCCGGTGCTGTCTCTCGGGGGTGGGGGGGGGGGACTTGTGAAGTCTCTCTGGAATGGATTCAACATGTCCAGCTCCTTCCATGCCCTATGGGCAACTAAAATCAATAATTCTGTTCCCCAGAGGGTAACCCAAGACATAAATGGGCCAAAACCAAAAGCCTCTAAAAATACTAATTCTTCTGGTGAGGGGTTTGCTGGCCACCATTCTGTTTCAGGATCTCTAAAATCTCTGCAAAGGAGATGTCATCTGGTGATGATCTGGGGGACCCCCTGTCCTTCATTATAATCAGTATCTTCTGTGAGAAACTCCAAAGGGGAGCCACTGTGCCACCATTTACATGTTCTTTTCCGGTGAACCAGATGGAGGGAAGGAAGTAGGATCTGAAACATGAGAGGGCAGTTCTTTGTGGAGAAAAAAGGCCCTTTCCACCACCATGAAGGCAGTCTAACTCCAATCCACCCCCTTGGAGCTGAAACTCCCAAGGAAGGTAGATCTAGATCCTCCTCGGATCTGCGCCTTGGGGGCAGAACTGGATCCGAACTGTTGAGAGCTGAGGCTCTGAGAGAAACAGATGTATCCAACAAAATCAGAGTAGAGTCAATCACCTCTGACCCGACACTTCAGTTTCAAGACCCATTCTGATCCCATGGCAACCGAGCAGAAGTGGTCAAGGAAATAGTCACTGTGGAGGAAGAAGCTTTCCTCACATCAGACATTGGACCCCTTAGGGATCTCGGATCCTGGAATACTGAAACTATAGGACGGATAGGACAAGGAGAAAATATGGCCGCAGAAGTTGTAGGCTTACTCATGGCTCCAGTAGGAGATCGAGCTGGTAAATCCCCCATCTGGATCTGCGCTCTAAGAAACATTTGCATCATCCTATCCGCATACGCTTCTTCCAACAAGCTGCTGAAAGACCTACAGGAAGATGTTGAAGGAGGTCTAGAGTGGTTCTTGGGCATCAGAAGCAACCTCAAAGGCGGGGTAGGAGAAATAGGTTTAACTGAATATTCAGCAGTAGTACTCCTGTACACAGAACCCGGTTTAGGATCTGAGGATACAGTAGTCAGACTTACTGCGATGACAGACTGCTTAAGATCCGAAGGTTTTTGATCCAATGGTAGGGACTTAGGATCCAATGTTTTCCTAGATTTTGTAGGAGGCTCTGAAGAAGACTAGGGGAACTTTGGAGGGGAGCACTTCCTCTGCTCCAGAGAAGCTGATTTACTATGTTTGGAGGGTTTGAGCCCCTGACGTACACAGCAGAAATCCTCTCAAAAAATTACTTTATTGAACTGATCCGCTAAAGCCCTGGGATTAAAGATGGAACAAATTTTATAATTAGTGTCAAGTATAGCCCCTAAACAATACAGGCACTCCTTGTGGGTATTCAAATTCGGAATTATATGCTCACAAGAAATGCACTTTTTAAACCCTGTGGGCTTCTCTGACACGGTGGCAGAAAAAAAAATACCCAAAGCAATACAACAACAAAAGGAATGCAGAGACAGCAAGGAAGACCAGTAAGACTTTTTTAACAGAAGATGAAGTTACCAACAATGGTAAGAAGAAAATACCCTTACAAGAAGGGTAAAAAAGGGAATACCAACACCTTACTTAAGACAGAGGTGGTTCATAGGTTCATACTAGGCTATCTGCCCGAGGGCATTTATAAGCCTAGCCCATTGTTTTGTGGCTTACGCCACCCCTTTAGTATGGGGAACTATACCCATTATTTTGCTGTGCCTCTGTCGAGCAGTGACACTGAGGTAATTCCTGGGGTATATCTGCGATCTCCCATCCATTGGTCAAGATTTCTCTTGAACAAGGCCAGCGAGGTGCACTGCCTCACATGTACCGGGATTTTGTTCCACAGCATAGGGAGTCTTTGGGTGATGAATCTATCCCTCCAGCACGTCCTATTAATAGCCGTGTCGAGGTTTAAGTCTCCGCCCTTGTGGCTCTGATGGATCTAGATTTTTGAGGTGAAGCATATTCATCAAATCTGGGTTTGACATGGCCTTGTATGTTAGGCAAAGGTCACCTCTGAGCATGTGGCGACTGAATAGAGCTGGAGTTCTTTCAGTCGGGCAGCATAGGACAGATTTTTGAGACCCTTTATCCTTTTGGTGAGGAACTTTTGTGGCCTCTCCAGCTGCTGCAAGTGTCGGGTCAGATACATTCCGAATGGGGCATTGTACTCAATCATTGGTCTGATGAGTGATGAGTAAAGGGAGACTATGACCTCCCTTGATCTAGATGAGAATCCCTTCATGATAAGGTTGGCAATGTAGAAGGACTTCCTAACTACTTTAGCTACATGGGTGTCGAATGACAGACTACTATCAACCTGGGTCCCCAGGTCCCTGATAACTTCTTCTGTGCTCAGTGGATTGCCACCTATTTGGTAGCTAGGGGTAACCTTGTTTTTCCCGAAGGGTATGACAGTGCATTTTTTGGCATTTAATTTTAGGCCGTGGCTCTGGCACCAGTTATCCGTTTCTGTGAGACCCTTCTGAAGGATATCTGTGTCAGATGTGTTTTCTACTATGGCGCCCAGTTTGCAGTCATCTGCAAACTTTGTCAGCCATAACCCTTCTGTGTTTGCTTGTACTTCGGAAAAGTAGATGCCAAACAAGAGTGGGCCCAGGACTGAGCCCTGTGGGACACCACTTGTGACAGGCTTTGAGTCTGACATGGCGCCAGCAACTCTGACCCTGTGGGTTCTGTCACTCAGCCAGTTTGCAACCCATCTTGTGATGTATGGGTTAACATTTAAGCTGATGAGTTTTTCAATGATACCCGAGTGGGGTATTGTATCGAAGGCCTTAGCCAGATCGAGGTAGGCTGTATGGACTGCCTTTCCCTCATCAATGGCTTTGGTGACGGTTTCAAAAAAGTCAACCAAGTTTAAAAGGCATGATCTGCCTTTGACAAAGCCAAACTGGGTTGGATCCAAAGTCTGCAAATTCCCTATGTCTTTATTTATGAGGTCCATTATGATCCTCTCCATGGCTTTGCAGATAAGGCTTGTCAAGCTAATGGGCGGTAATTTCCAGGGTCTGTGGAGGCACCGCCTTTGTGAAGTGGGACCACAGTTGCAGTGCGCCACTCCTGGCACGTATCCAGAGGTAAGACTTTGATTAAACAGCTGTCCTAGCTGTGGGTTTAATTCCTCATTGAGTTCGTGGAGCACACAGGCGGGGAGACCATCGGGTCCGATGGATGCTGTGTTATTAGCTTTGGTGAGAGCAGTTCTCACTTGGGCTGGAGATGTTTGGGGGCTGCACTCATTTGGTATAGATATCTCTCCTTTGGGGAGGGGAGAAGTTTGCACTGAACCTGTCAGCCAGTATGTTGGCAATGTCTGTAGGATCAGTAATCTTCACATCATTTTGAACTAGTTCTGAGCATATCTGGGAGTTTCCTCCTAGGTTTCTAACATAGCTAAAGAAGGCCTTATGATTGTCTTTTGAGTCTTTAGCTATTTTTCTCTCAAAATTTGCTTTGGATGATTTTATGAGAGCTCTTAGTTTTTACTTATAGTGATCAAGGGTGTCTTACCTTTTAAGGATTTTGCTCTATCTTGTAGTAGCTTCCTCCTTTTGTTGTAGAGTTTGTTTATGGCTGGGGTCCACCAGACTGGACGCTTGCCTTTGGTACAAAGAGTCTTTGTTTTGCTTGGGATTGCCTTATCCATGCAGTCCTGCAGGTGCTGGTAGAAGGCATTTGTAAGTGATTCAGCGGCTTGAGTATTGTTTTCCACGGCTCGGGGCCTGAAAGGAGACCACACTAGTCTTTAGAAGTGTGAAGTCGGCTTTTGAGAAGTTCTTTACTGTGGTCTTTTTATTTCAGGTGGGGTGGGATGAGGACCTCCAGCGAGATTAGTTTGTGATCTGATCTCACCAGTGAGGGGTATACTTCCGGTGTTGAACATTGTGCTCCCATGTTCGTGATGATGAGATCAAGTATGTTATCTCCTCTTGTGGGGATGGTGACTAGTTGTTCCATGGCATTTGAGTTTATGAATTCCAGGAACTTTTGGGCTAGGGTGTTTGGGCTTGAGTAGTGTTCCCAGTCTATATTAGGGTAATTGAAGTCACCTAGTATGATGGTGTTTGGTGATACATTTATCCCCTCTAGTGTTTTCAGGAAGGCCATGTGAGTTTCCTGAGTTTGTGAGGGTGGCCTGTAACATGCTACAATTTGCAGAGCAGTCTTGCCTATGGTTAATTGCACCTGGATGGTCTCCGATGCATCGTGCGTTGCCACCAGTCTTGAGGTGTGGGTGTCCTTGATGAATATGGATACCCCCTCCTTTCTTGGTATTGTCCGGATTTTGGGGCCGGAACGCATGATATGAGGTAAAACCTGATAGCGCTGGGGTGCTCTCAGGAGCCTTGAACCAGGTTTCTGTCACAGCACAGACATCGATGTTCTCCATACTGAGAAGGGCCTCGAGTGCGTGCATTTTGAGATTTAGACTTCTGGCATTGAGCAGCATTACCCTTAGTTTTTTCCTTTTTGTGTTCTAGGGTGGTAGGTTTAGAATTTGAGCCTTGCCTAAAAAGGCACTATGGGGTGGCAAGAGCCTTTGCCAATATCCGAATCCCAGGGTGACAGGTGCAAGCCGTCCCTTGCGAAGCAGCGTGGCTTGTCCAGCATGTCATCCCAGGCAGACAGATACTGGATCCCCTTTGAATGACACCAGTGTTTAAGCCAATTGTTAAAGCTGATCATCTTATCTCTGTATTGTGGCATCATTCTTGGTGAAGGTAGGATACTGCTCAAGGTCAGGGTCATACCTGCCTGGGCTACATAATCAGAGAGCTCCTCAATGTCTCTTTTCATGTAGTCCAAGGAGGTGCGTCTCAGGTCGCTTTACACCAGCGTGGACAATGACTGAGTCATATTTGTACCTGCTGTTGAGAGACCTGAGTGCTTGCATTATGTGGCGGATTCTAGCGCCCGACAGGCAGCTTACTGTGACCTTCTCCTTACTCAGTCTGGTGAGCGGGACATCAGTGTGTCTGACTATGGAGTCACCAATGGCTAGTGTGTCTGGCATTGTGTTTGGCCTTAAGGGCTGTGACTGTTTGACACTCTGACTGTGAGGTCTATGTGTTGCGGGTGTTGTGTTCTGAGGTGGTGGTTGTTTGGGTGTCTGCTTTGGTGGCCTCTGCTGTTTTGGCAGATTTTTGATCAGAGCCTCCGAGTATGTCTTTGTGTGTTTATGTGTATGATTTGAGGTTGTAATGGTACTATGTGAGACTGGGTCTATAGTGTGTGTGGTAACCTTCTCCTCCTGACTGGTCTTGCCAGTCCTATGTTGAGAGAGCTCAGCCTCCAGTTTGGCCGTATAGTTGCATCTCTCGCATGTATTTGTGTTTTGTGGGAGGAGGAAAGGGTTGTTCAGTGTACATGAGGCAATTGAAACATTGCCTCAATATTCCCAGGTTCACCAGCTGAGTAGGAGAGGACACTAGCAACTGATCCCTCAACATGCTAGAAGGGTAGACGAAAAACTTTAAAAAAAGATTCCGGGGACGTGGGTGACCGAGAAATGGGGGTTGCCTTTTGGGGTACTATCTATGACAAGAGTGCCGTATCAAGGTAATAAGTACTGTAGGAGCAAGTGCTAGGTTTAATAGATAGAGAATAGTCAACTTGGAGTCAAGTAGAGTTGATCTTTTTAGTTATAGGATACGCTGATTTGATCAGTAGTATAGTTCGAGGAAGGTAGTTTTAAGGGAAAATTTGAAGAGTGGACTTTAGGTAGCCGAATAGTTTAAACCTGCTTAACCGGCACTGCCCTAGTGTGCAACAGTGGCAGCTCCGCTCTAAATCAGCTTAACGCTGCTTTATACCAGGGGGCTGGAAAAAGCTAGAAACTGGCCCAAAACGACCAATAAACTACTAGTTACTGGCTGAAACCTCACAAAACTGGACAAAAGGCAGCTCAATGCTTCCCACTCCCACTGGTAAGCAAGGTAGCTTCCCTTCCCCCAAATAAGGCAAGGAAACAGTACACAGGAACTACAACCAAAGCCCAGGAATCAGCAACTCTGAAACAGCCCCCATGCTAAAGTATAACAGTGTCCAAGATGCAGAAACCTTTACAAATGTACTCTATGAGCACCTACAAGGATGCATGGATCGTGCCATCCCTAGCAAAACCAAGACTCACTCCCCTAAGAGAAGGAAACCAGTCTGGTGGACCCCTGCCATAAACAGGCTATACAAGAGGAGGAGGAAACTAGTTCAGAAAAAAAGCAAATCCCAAGAAGGAAAGACATCCCTGATCAGTATCAGTAAGAAACTAAGGTCCCTTATAAAATCCTCCAAGGCTAACTTTGAAAGAAAAATAGCCAAGGATTCAAAAAAATAACCACAAAGCCTTCTTTAGTTATGTCAAGAATCTAAGTGGCAACTCGCAGATATGCTCTGAGCTAGTGCAAAATAACACAAAATATACTGAACCCACTGATATTGCCAACATCCTGGCATATAGATTCAGTGCAAACTTCACCCCCCTCTCACTCCCAAAAGGGCCCACAACAATACCGGAAAAGTGTAGTATCCCGGAAATCACAGATGCACAGGTGAAGACAACCCTTTCAAAAACCAAAAGCACAGCATCAATGGGGCCAGATGGTGTCCCAGGCTGCATCTTGCATGAACTACAGAACAAACTAACCCCCCACCTAAACACAATGCTCAGCCACAGGCTACGTGCCCATAGAATGGCACATAGCAACGGTTATTCTGCTTCACAAAGGAGGGGCCACAACTGACCCTGGTAACTATCGCCCCATAAGCCTGACTAGACTGGTCTGCAAGGCTATGGAGCCCATCATCATGGAACTCATTTACAAAGACATTGGGAACCTCCAAACACTTGACCCGACCCAGTTCGGCTTTGTTAAGGGCAGATCATGCCTACTAAACCTGGTTGACTTCTTTGAGGCAGTCACCGAGGCCATAGATGAAGGGAAGGTAGTTCACACAGCCTACCTTGACCTCGCCAAGGCTTTTGATACCATTCCCCACTCTGGAATTATAGAAAAACTCACCAGCCTGAACATAAACCCCTACGTCACGAGATGGGTTGCCAACTGGCTTACAGACAGAACTCACACAGTAAGAATAGAGGGCTCCAGGTTAGACTCTAAACCAGTCACAAGTGGTGTCCCACAAGGCTCAGTCCTGGGACCCCTACTGTTTGGCATATTCTTCTCAGAAGTACAGGCAAACACAGGAGGACTATGGCTAACCAAGTTCGCCGATGACTGCTAAGTTGGAGCCTTAACTGACTCTCCGGCTGACATGGACATTCTCCAAAAGGGCCATACTGAGACTGACACCTGGTGTCAAAGTCATGGTCTCAAGCTAAATGCCAAAAAATGCATAGTCATCCCATTTGGGAAAATCAAAACACCCATGAATTACCACATAGGTGGCAGCCCCCTTAATACAGAAGAGGTAATAAGAGATCTGGGGACCCAGGTAGACAATAATCTCTCCTTTGACAATCATATTGCCAAAGTAGTTAGGAAATCCTTCTATGTAGCCCATCTAATTACTAAAGGGTTCGCATCTAGAAATAAAGAGGTTATAGTCCCCCTCTACTCATCACTCATCAGACCCATCATAGAGTATAATGCCCCATTTCGGATGTACCTCACAAGACACTTCCAACAGCTGGAAAGACCACAAAAGTACCTCACCAAGAGGATTACTGGCCTCAAACATATGTCCTATGCAGCCCGACTGGAAAAACTCCAAGCTGTACTCAGTCACATATTGCTTACTCAGAGGTGATCTCTGCCTGACTTACAAAGCCATGTCCAACTCAGAATTGATGGACATGCTCCACCTAAAGAAATCCAAGTCACTGCAAGCCACTCGCTCTAGTGAGCTAAAACCTGCCACAACAATAAATAGAACATGCTGGAGGGATAGATTCCCATCACAGAGACTCCCCATGCTTTGAACAAAATTCCTAACTACATTAGGCAGAGCCCCTCACTAACACTTTTCAAGAGAAACCTTGACAAGTGGATGGGTAACAGAAAATACACCCCTGGGATCACTTCATTGGCTCTTCTTGACAGAGGCTCAGTTAATTAATCAATGGGGCGGCGAAAGCTGACACTTTGGCTAGGCTTATAAATGCCCTTGGGCAGATAGCCTAGTACCTTACCTATGAACCTATGGTATTAAAACAGACTATTAAACAGTAGAAAGAAAGGAAGGCAAAAAAAACCTACCAGTGTGAAACTTAAAACAAGAGGAAAGAAAATTAAGTTTGAGAGAAAAGGTTAGTATGAAAGTTTTGATACTACTCACACTAAACAAAAATTGCTTGAGAGGTACTGAAACCTGTGTCTTGTTCGTGAAGGCAGCAAATGAGATCTGAGGTTTTGGGAATACAGCAGAGCGTTATGGGTAAAGGAAGGAGCTCAAGAGCCGGATCCCAAATCTGAAATAAGCAGCAGAGTCGGATACGAGGATTGGATCTGAACCCATACATTGAGAAGGAATGAGAAGGACATCATCAAATAATCCTTCAATAACATCTTGACGAAGGAGTTGGGAGGAAAACATCACTAGAATCACATCCCATGGGAAGAAACCTGGAAAGACTAAGCCAAAGCCACCATTTCCACTGAATAAGCTAACTGAGGTGGGCTCCTTTCCTTTAGTTGCTTGAGAGGGTAATCCTGAAACAGAAGACTGAGGCAGTTACTTTCTGCCAGGTTGGAACATATTGCTCTATAATCCCCTTATAATCAAAGGTGAACTGAGGCATTTGTATAAAAAACACCTCAAGAGGTTCACAGGTATCAGGACCTACTCTACAACCCATACCTATCCTCCTTTGAGATCAAACCTGTCAAAATGTACTGAACTGTCACTGAAGTTGTCCACTAACTACAAGAATGATAGCAATTTCTAAAGGTTCAAGCATTTCAGATAGTGCAACCAAAATATGTTCTTCATAATGAACACTGCTGCAGTAGCCTTAGCTATATATGGGGGTTATACCCTTCAAGGATATAACAGCCAGCAGCTTCAAATGCTTCAGGTAACCTCCCACACTGTCAAGCAGCTTGAGATGAGCTGACTAAAGAACAAGTTTGGACATGAAGACCTTCAGACCTTTACTGCTGAAGAGTATGGTCCTTTGAGGCTTTTGAGGATCAACTGTTGTGGCTTGTGCTTTCCTTTGCTGGGCAAATAACTTTCCTCTGGGGGAAAACCTTCCATTTTCGTGTATTTACTGATGTTTTGTTTCCTTCCTCTTCAGGAAAGTTATTTTAAAGCTAGCAGTGCTGTGTTTAAATTAACTGTCTTGAGACTGTAATGTACTTTTATGCAAAGCACACATTTTTTGTCAGTTTTAAAGTAAAGTACTTTTTACTGTGTTTTTCTGTCAAAAAATTAAATTCTGTGGACCTGTAGTTTTACCAGCATTTCCTGCTTGTCTCTACCAGGAGAGAGGCAATATTTATGTCTTGACCATGGAACAGATTGTCGGTCCTACAGCAGGTCCTTCTTCCAGCCACAAAATGAAAAAGTTAATCAAATAGCCTTTGCAACCACAGCAAACTAGCAATTTGCCTTAGCTGTAGGCAAGTGTCTCTGCTGTGGTCATTTGCTGTACCTCAGACCACTCATCTATTACCCAGAATCCGCCTGGTGTAGCTCATACAACTACTGTGGAGTGGGGATTAGCCACATCCTCTGTGGGTGTTGGGAGCCCCCTCACTGAACAATGGAGAGCCTCTCTTCCTGGTGTATGTCAGAATGCTGTGCCCATCTCTGGGGAAGCAGTGGCTGCTTAAGTAATACGGGTGACATTTTTCATGTCAGTAAGAAACAGAGAACCAAACATGTATCTGCTCCTCCTCAAATTTCTTTGGATAGCAGTAGTTTACTGAAGCTGCTTCAGGATTTAAGTCAGGCTACTGATCTTTCTTGTAGAGTAGTTGCTAGTAAAAAAAGTGATGCCTCTTCCTGAAGAAATTCAAGATTTTGAATCTGAACAGCAGAGTGCAGGGGCAGATTCAGTGTTTTGTCCTCAGACTTCAGACTCGGAGCAGAGGCCAGTTTCTGATTTTTCCTGGGTGGGGGGGGTCTCTCTCTCAAACTACTGCTAGAATGTCCTGATGTTTTCAGTGGGAGAACACTAAGGTTTCTCAGTCTCTCAGAAAATACTTTGAATGGTTACAAAAAGATTTTCCAGAACCTACACCTATTCCTCTTGTCCTGTCTACTTTCGAGGATGTGTGCCAGCAATTTTCCCCAATAGTCAGCCAGCTGTCCCTAAAAAGGCAGATAGGATGTATAAAGTTTCTCAGGCTTTTAAATGTTTATACATTGTTCCCAAACCTGACCTAGCAGCTACAGCCTTAGTTGACTCCACTGCTGCTAAGCACTTATTTAATTCCAATCCTATTCTTCCTAATAAGGATTGGAACATTTATTGATAGGTATTGGAAAAAGTGTGTACTTCTGCAACTTTAACTTTCAGAATTTTAAATTGTCAGGCTCATATGTTGAAGTTTGTTCTGACATAGTGTAAAAGTGTAAGGAATGTTTTGTCTACAGTTTCTTCTTGTAAAGAAAAAAAAGACAGTTTTAAATAACTTGGTTTCTTCTATCGCACAGGACACTACTCTGTTTGCAGTGTGTGTATACAATTCTGTTGAAATTTCATCCAGGGCTGTGGCCACTGGTACCATTTTAAGGAGATTTGCTTGGCTGTGGCCACTGGTACCATTTTAAGAAGGTTTGCCTGGCTGCATTCTGAGAACTTCCCTGATGGTTTACACATGAGATTCTAAATTCTCCCTTGGATGTTTAGTGTTTGACCCCTCTGTTGCAGAGGTGATAAGGTGAATCCAGGGAATCTCGAAGATTTTTCAGCCCCCCCCCTTTCCAAATGGTCCAAGGGATTTTCTTTCTCCTTATCCATTTTTGGCAAAACAAAGAATAAACAGTCTCAACAGAGTTCAAGTAAACAGATGTTTAAGAAGTGGCAAGGGGGTACCAAAAAGAAGTCTCAAACCTCCCAAAACCAAGGACAGTCCAACAATTCTGAATGACTATTCAATGGACCTTGTGACTCCCTCCCACCCTGGCCCCTATTCTCTTCCAGAAAGACCTACTGTTTCAGAAAAATGGGTTCTTCATTAGGGTTACAGATGGCCGTTGGAGAAAATTCCCCTTTTCTGGGAAGTCATTCCTCACCCCAGCAGATCAGAGTCTGTTTCCTCTTGTTCATCACATGCTGGCCCAAGGAATGACAGAACTAGTTCCTCCTTCCCAGGTGTGAAGAGCTTTTATTAAAGGATGTTCCTAGTGTAAGGAAAAGAAAATGCTTCGACACCAGTTCTGGATTGTTCTTTCCTAAACACGTTTTTGATAGTGCCCAAATTCAAAATGATGTCACTTCACAATCTGTTACCTTTTCTTACTCTTCCAAGTTTCCAGGTAACACTAGATTTAAAAGATGATTATCAGCACATCCCTAGTCATCCACACTGCAGGTGTTCATTAAGGTTGTGTGCCTGGATTAAATTATCAGTTCTCTGTCTTACCCTTTGCACTATCTACTGCACCAAGAGTGTTCACAAAGTGTCTGGTTCCAGCTGAAGCTCATTGCAGGTTACATGGTATCCATATTTGAATGACTTATCTTTTCAGAGTCGTTTTCAAAATGTCAGGAGTCTCATTCTTGGGTGAGAGATCTCTTCCACAAGCTGAGATTTCAAGAGAACATTCAAAAGTCTCTCAACTCCCTCATACAGGAATGTATTCTTGGGATGTTAACTAGACTCCACAGGAAAAAAAATAGTGCCTTATTTGATCTGTTTCGAAGGTTTTTCACTCATACTTCGTTCACTGCAAGGTAATACCTCAGAATTTTGGGTCTCACAACATCTATGCCTCATAAGATACTCCTGGCAAGACACCACACAAGAAAGATACAGTGGCATCTGAAATCTTGTCCCAGCATCAACACCCTTTATCTTTTCATCTCGCAGTACTGGGCTTTAGTGGAGACAACAGAAATCCTAGTTCTCTCCTCCTTCGTCCCGGCTTAAAAGCAGTCAGTCATCACAGAGGCTTTGAACTTTGCTTGGGAAGCAGTTTCAGGAGGGATGAAAGTGCCACGGGTGAGGGACAGCAAGGGCAGATGGAAGTACATAATTATCAAGGAAATGCTTGCCTTGATCATGGCACTCAACTCTCTGAACCATCTTTTGTACCCAGGAACTCCTCAATATAGACAACACCACAACCATGTACTACATCAACAAGCAAGGGGAACAAGGTTGTACTCCCTTTGCAAACTAGTCATGTTAGCATGGGATATAACATGTCCAAGCACAATCTCAGTCTAAAGGCAGCCTACGTTCCGTCAGAGCAAAACTGTGTTGCAGACAAGCTGAGCAGGACCAGGGCAGACTCTCATGAATGTAAACTAGATAAGAGTCTTCTATGATTCGATCCATCTGTGGGGAGTTCCTCAAGCAGACTACTTTGCCTCTGCTGTCATCAACTGGCAAAATTCTGTTCCAAGACTTCATGCAAGAAGGCCTGAAAGACAAACACCTTTTCTTTGGACAAAAATATTTCTGTATGCTTTCCACCTTTTCTAATACTATTCAGGGTACTTCTGAAGATTCAGAAGGAATCCTCCAAGATAATTGTGATTCCCTCCTGGCCCAGGAAAACATGTTTTCCCTTCTTTGTGGAAATGGGCAGGGGAAATTACCACAAGCTTCCTCACAGAATGGATCTGCTCACACAAGAACAATGGTGTTTGATGCACCCTGATATCAATCTTCAACTGACTGCCTTGATGATGGGGTTTTAATTCCTTTTAGCCAGTAGTTTTCTGAGGATGTGCAGCAGGTACTAATGGAGGCAAGAAAGGCTGCTACTAGAAGATTACCTATTAGCAAATTGACAAAGTTTTCTAGTTGGCGCCAACAACATAACCAGCACCCATTCGGGGCTAGTTGTTCTCTGGTTTTACAGTATTTGTGAGTTACAATCCCATGGCTTTTCTTACTCTTCTATCAAGATTCACTTATCAGTCATTTCAGCATGTCTGCCCATGGATCCTCCTCTTTCAAGGCAGTATCGTGACAAAATGTTCTTGAAAGGGATTTTGAAAAAGAAGCCTCCAAATAAACTGGTGACCCCTCCCAGGAATCTTAATTTTTTTGTTAGAGAAGCAAACACTTGCTCCCCTTGAATCAGCTAATCTGACTGACTTAAGGTTCTTAGCATGAAGAACAACTTACTGATTGCTCTGACCTCTGTAAGAAGCATATCTGAGTTGCAAGCTCAAAGTGAGTCAACCCTACCCCATTTTCCATACGGACATGGTTTCTTTGAGAACTAATCCTTCTTTTATGCTTAAAGTGGTATCAAAGTTTACTTTCAGCCAAACTATCCATCTACCCGTTTTCTCTCCTGAACCTAAAAATGAGGTAGAAAGGATACTCCATACCTCAGATGTCCACAGACAATTCAGATACTATCTTGACAGAACTAAGTCTTTCAGTTCTTCAGATCAAATGTTCATTTCTTGTGAAGGAAAGAAGGGACAACCTGTTTCAAAACAGACCATTTCCAAATGGTTGTCTAACAGGCCATTAACTTTCATTATACTCACCTTGACAAATTTATTCCAGGCAGGGTCAAATGCCTCCTCTACCAGGGTTTTGGCTTCACCTATGGCTTTTTGGAAAGGGTTGGATTCTACAAGTATTCTAGAAGCTGCTACTTGGTCCTCTGTTCATACTCTTACTAAGCATTATAAGCTTAATTTCTTCTCCAGGTCTAGATCAAGTTTTGCTAGGACCATTCGTCAGAGGTTCTTGGACTCTTCTTCCTCCTACTAAGGGGAGGCTAAGGCTACTGCAGCAGTGATCAATATGAAGAAAGTACAGTTGTGTACCTACCATAAATGTAGATGTTCGAGTGTATTCACTGTTGCAGTCATTACACTTGGGTTATCCTGCTGGCAGGCGACCCGTAGTCAGCCCGAGTTCCAAAGTCTTGGTCCGGCGTCGGTTGCTGTCACCTCTTCCCTGACGTCAGTGCTCCAGGGGTATAAAATTTGCAACCGATGCCATTTTCTTCAGTTTTTCTTGCCCCAGATGTCAGGTGCCCCCCAGATATGAAGGCTGTAAAGATAAAAATATGCCAAACCACCATGCATATATCATAAAAACATTTTCTTCTTCTAAAAGCAAATACACCACATAAGTTGTATAGAGTTGAGAAGTACAGAATAGTCCCAGCAAAGAGGGGGATGGTGGGTGGGTAACCAGGACTGCAACAGTGAATACACTCGAACATCTACATTTATGGTAGGTACACAACTGTACTATGTTCATCGTGTTTCACTGTTGCAGTCATTACACTTGGGTAGAATCTCAAAGCTTAGGCAGGGTGGCTGGGTCTAGATTGGACTTGGCGAGGCTAACAAGCCCTGCAGAACTGCAGTGGCAAAGCCTGCTCTGGATTTGGAGTAGAGAGGTAGGTGGTAGTGCTTGGTAAAAGTGTGCACTGAGCTCCAGGTTGCAGCTTCTAATATGTCTTTGGTTGGTACCCCTCTGAGAAAAGCTGCTGAAGTGGCTGCTGCTCTGGTAGAATGAGGCCTAATGCCCTTAGGCACAGATTTGCCATGTTGTGCATAACAACAGCGGATGCAGTGTCCTATCCATTTGGAGATTGTCTGCTTTGTAATAGGTTTTCCTTGTGATCCTGCAGCTTATGCTACAAACAGTTGCTCAGTTTTTTTGAAAGCTTTTGTTTTGTCCAAGTAAAATCGTAGCTGCCTGTGAATATCCAAAGAGTGCATAAGTCTTTCCCCTTTATTCTGGGGATTTGGGTAGAAAGTAGGCAAATGAAGTTTGGTTTAAGGCCACATTGGAGACAACTTTTGGCATGAATGTTGGATTCGTCCTTAGAGAAACCCTGTCCTGGTGAAAAATGAGGAAAGGTTCCACAGCCATCAATGCCTGTAACTCTGAAACTCTTCTTGCTGAAGTTATTGCTAGGAGCAGAGCAGTTTTCCATGACAAGAATTTTAGATCAGCTGTGCTGGCTGGTTCAAAAGGAGGCAATGTTAGTTTTTCTAAAACAAAATTGAGGTCCAAGTAGGTACTGGTGCTCTCCTAGGGGTATTCTTTGCCCCTCTGAGGTACTGTCGTAGTAGAGGATGTGAAAAAAGAAGAGGATCCGTATTGTAATGAGCTGAAATGGCAGAGGCATGGATTTTAATAGAAGAAAAAGATAGGCCTTCGTCCAACATCTCAGTCAGGTATTGTAAAATCTGAGGCATATTAGGGACCAGTGGGTCGAGGCCTTGTGCCTGGTTCCAAGCACAGAATCTCTTCCATTTTTCAGCATAAGATTTCCTGGTGCTGGGTCTCCTGGCTTCCAAAATTACATCCATAACAGCTTTAGAGAGAGGTGCAGTCTGAGTGGCTACATTATCTGCCATGCTGCCAGATTTAAGGTTCTGAGTTGACTGTGCAGAATCTGATTGTTTTGCTGTGTCAGAAGATGAGGGATTTGAGGTAGAGGCCAAGGCGGGCCTTGGGCAAAATCTTTAGGATTGGGTACCAGTGCTGGCGTGGCCACTCTGGTGCAATCAGGATCATTTTTGGCCTCTCTTGTCTGACTTTTAGAAGCACCTTGGTGAGAAGAGGCATCAGAGGGAAGGCATAGACACTCAGATTTTTCCAGTTGAAAGATAGAGCATCCACTTTCCATGCTTGAGAGTGATAAGTCCTTGTGCAAAATTTATGTAATTGGCAATTCTGAGGGGAGGCAAAAAGATTTATGTCTGGGCATCCCCATTCCCTTGTTATCATGTTGAACACTTGTGGAGTTAGCTTCCATTCGTGAGGATCCATGAGATTTCTGCTTAGTTCATCTGCCAGTGTATTTTTTGTTCATGGCAGGAATTGTGCTTGCAGATCTACCTGTTAAGTCAGTGCTGTGTTCCACAAAGTCATGGCTTGTCTGCATAGGGGGTAGGAATGTGTGCCCCCTTGCTTGTTTATGTACCACATAACTGTAGTATTGTCCATCTTTATTAATAATTGTCCTGGATGTATTAGGTTCTTGAAGGCTGTCAGGGCATTCTGTACAGCTAGCATCTCTTTTTGATTGATGTGAAGATGCAGTTGTTCCTTGGGCCACGTGCCCTGAAAACATTTTCCTGCCATATGTGCTCCCCAGGCGTAATCCAATGCATACGTTGTTATTGTCTGCCAGGCTGTAGGTAAGGTGAAAGGCTGACCCTTGTTGAGGTGACATGCCTGTGCCCATCATAGAAACTCCTGTTGAAGGCAGGGAATGAGTGGTATCATTGTTTCCAAGCTGTGGCTGTGCTGAGTCCATACGTTTTTCAGGTACCATTGTAATTTCCTCATATGCAGTTTTGCAAATGATATTAGTAGTATGCAAGATGCCATGAATCCCAAGGCCTGCAGAATTTTTCTTGCAGGGAGTTGGGTCTTTGTTGCCATTATTTTGAAATATTGAGTCAGCTGTTGTTGCTTGTCTGGCGTGAGATAAGCCATCTGGGCCGTTGTATTCAAGCTGGCACCCAAGAATATTATGTTTTGTGAGGGCACTAGTTTTGATTTCCTTTCGTTTACTGTGTACCCTAGTCAACTTAGAAGGTGTTTGACAAATGCCAGATGCTTTAAAAGAATGTCCTTGCTTTCTGCTTGAATAAGGCAGTCGTCCAGGTATGGGTATATTTGAATTCCTCTTTGTCTGCAGTATGCAATTACTGGTGCCAGGCATTTTGTGAAGACCCTGGGCGCAGTAGATAAGCCAAAGGGCAGTGCAGAGAATTGATAATGCGTTGAACCTGCAATGAAGCGGAGGTATCTTCTGCAATTTTGTCGGATAGGGGCATGCAGGTATGCCTCCTTGAGGTCCAACGTTACTAGCCAAGCATTCTTGCCCAGCATGGGAAGAAGCTGCTGTAGTGTTAGCATCTTGAATTTTGGTACTTGCAGATAGGTGTTCAGAACTGAAAGATCCAGAATGGGTCTCCATGCTTTGTCCTTTCTTGGGACTAGAAAGAGTCTCGAGTAAAATCCTTGTCCTTGCTCCCGTGTAGGAACCTGTTGAATGGCGCTCATGTCCATGAGAGCTGTAATTTGTTTTTGTGCCTCTGCCCATTGATTTGGTGGCAGGTTTGGCATTCCTTTTATCCTTGGTAAGGTATGAAAGTGGAATCTGTATCCTTGAGAAACAATGTTTAGGACCCATTTGTCTTTTGTGATGATGTGCCAGTTGTCTGCAAAAAATGCTAATTTTCCTACCAAGGGGGCTGCCAGGAGAGATTTGCTTGGTATTTTGAGGATTGAGTCATTGTGTTTGTCTTCTGCTAGCTTGGGGCCTGGCTTCTCCTCCTTTCTGGGTAGCAGTACCCCATTGGCGAGGTTTGTAAGGGCCTTGTGTCTGACCTCTGCCCCTTGGGCATCTGTATTTGCCCCTCTGTGATCTGTCAGAAGCTGGAAAGGACCAGTTTTTTGTTGGCCAATTTCTGCTGAAACGAGGGGGTTTGTACCTGCAAAAAATCCTTGACCGTCTGCATAGACTTTGCCTTATCCTCCATTTTCTTTAAAACCTCTTCTGCTTTGACACCAAATAATACATCCTGCTGTAAAGGTGCATCCAATAATTTTGCTTTAACATGATCAGGAAGGGTTTGTTCTTTTAACCAAGCATGTCTATGTATGACAGAGCCAGTAACAGCTGCTCTACAGGAAGCTTCCAACGAATCAAATTCGCATTGTAAAGTATGTTTGCCCACCTGTTCAGCTGCATGCAACAGATCCTGCATTTCCTTGAATTCAGACTGTTCAGTATGTGTGCTCATTTTTTTGTTTTAAATGAGACATTAGGAATTGCTGATATTTCAGCATGTGAAACTGACAATTTAATGCTCTCATAGCCAGAGTTGCTGAGGTGTATATTTTCTTTCCCCATCTATCTAGGGCTCTGGAATCCCTTTCAGAGGGCACAGGATTTTTAGCCATAGAAGCTTTAGCTCCCTTAGGACCCTGGGAAATTGTTTCTGGGTCAGCCACAGGGCTTTTATAAAGGAATTTGTGTGAGTCAGGTACTCTGTAGTATCTGTCTGGTTTGGCTGGAGCAGGAGGTAGACAGTCTGGATTTAAACTAGACTCCAAGTAAACATCATCCACAATATCTAAAACTGGAGGGATAGCAAGAGGTCTGTGCTGGGGTAGTAAAAGGAACTCTCTCAGCCTTTTCTTAGAATCAGAGTCACCCTGGCCTTCCCAGTGGAAATGTTCCCTCATGGTATGTAAAGTTTCCCCAAAGGAGTAGTCTTCAGGGGAAGATGGTGAGGGAATAGAGTCTTCAGCATCAGAGTCTTCATAAGGTGGAAAAGTGTAATCCTGTTCCTCAGAAGAATCTGAGGAAACTGAAACCTGGTCAGAGGAAGCATAATCCTCCTCTTGTCTTGGTCTTTTATCAGGAGGGGGATGGGAACCCCTGATTAGGGTAATCAAATCTTCAGCCATCTTAAGCATCTGTTTCTTAGGCATGGGGCCTTGAACTGTAGACTGATGTACAGTCTTCTTAGGTTTTAAAGGAGTTTTAAGCTTAGCATAAGATTTAATGGTGAGTGTAGTCGGTCTGAAGACACCTTCTGCAACCAAAGGCGTTTCCACTGCACCGGGGTCTACTTCTGCTCTGGTGTCGGAAGATGGCTGCGTCGGCCTAGTAGACTCCGCTAGAGAATCCACAGCTGTCTGGGGTTCCAGTTCTGCGGTCGTCATGGGCTGCGTAGGCGCCTCACTGAAAACCGGAAAAACGGCGACAGGCCCAGCAGAGGCCTCGGAGTCTGGTTTGTTCCTAGGCTGCCTGTCCTTATCCTTGCGTTTTTTATGTATGCCGGTCGTCGGCTGCTCCGACGGCATGATATAATTAAATTTCCTACCAAAGTAATGTCGTGGGAAGTCAAAACGGCGTTTGATAGTTTGTTTATTAAACCTAGCACAAAACCGACAACCTGTGACATCGTGGTCTGGGCCTAGGCAAGGAATACAATAGGAATGGAAGTCCTTATGAGGTATTTGCTTCCCACAAGAAATGCAATTGTTAACTTTTTCTGACATCAGACTGAAGCAAGAAAAGGTTCCCCAACGGGGTACTTAGCTTTATTGAAGACTTCGGACTGAAATTCGAATCGAAAATCTCAGGTGTCGGCCGACCGGCACTTGCGAACTGCTTCTGCTTCGGGCACCGCGCGGCAAGAAAGACTGAAGAAAATGGCTTCGGATGCCTCTTATATACCCCTGGCGCACTGACGTCAGGGAAGAAGCGACAGCAACCGACGCCGGACCAAGACTTTGGAATTCAGGCCGGCTGCGGGACTGCCTGACGGCAGGATAACCCAAGTGCGATGACTGCAGCAGGGTAACACGATGAACATGTGTAAAGTTTTCCCCCATCTGTCCAGAGTTCTGGAATCCATATCTGAGGGGACAGGATTTTTGGCAGTGGAAGCTTTAATCCCTTTTGGACCCTGAGAAATAGTTTCTGGGTCCGCAGTGGGGTTTTGTAAAGAAATTTATGAGAGTCAGGGACCCTGTAGTACCTGTCTGGCTTTACCGGTGCAGTGGGTAAAGAATCTGGAGACAGACTGGATTCAGAAAAAACAATCAGCAATATCAAGCACAGAATGGATAGCCAAGGGCCTGTGCTGAGGCAATAGAAGGAAATCTCTGAGCCTTTTCTTGGATTCTGAGTAATCCTGGCTCTCCCAATGGAAGTGTTTCCTCATGGTGTGCAGGGTTTCCCCAAAAGAGTAATCCTCAGGCGGTGAGGCTGAAGGAATGGACTCTTCAGCATCAGAGTCCTCATAGGGAGGGAGAGAATAGCCCTGGTCAGAGGAAGAATCAGAAGAAATGGAAACCTGATCAGAGGAATCATAATCAGTGTCTTGCCTAGGCCTTTTGTCAGGAGGGGGAAGGGAGCCCCAAATTAAAGTAATAAGGTCTTTGGCCATTTTAAGCATCTGTTTCTTAGGCATGGATGACTGTCCTGGAGAATGCTGCACTTGTTTCTTAGTCTTTAATGGTGTTTTTGACTTTGCCTTTGCTCCTGCAGTAGCTTTTATTGTAAGCTGTGAAGGTGTGAAAACACCCTCAGAAGCCGGTGCCTGCTCAGCGGCTCCGGACGTATCGGAGGGTATATTTTCCGTAGGCCCAATACCTTGAGTTTCCACAGGCCTCGGTGTCTCCACGTGGCTGTCGGTTGTGGCCTGTGGCTCTGAGGTAGCGGTTGTCAGGGGCTGCGAAAGCGCCTCACTGAGAACCGGTGACTGGCCTAAAAAAGGCTTCGTCGTCGGTTTTGGACCTCGGATGCCTGTCTTTTTCTTTGTCTTTGCGTTTTTTATACATTCCGGTCGTCGGTTGTTCCGACGGCATTATGTAATTAAATCTTCATCCAAAATAATGTAAAGCAAAATCAAACCGACGTTTAATAGTGCGTTTATTAAATCTATCACAAAACCGACAACTAGTGACGTCGTGGTCAGGGCCTAGGCAAGGAATGCAGTAAGAGTGGAAGCCCTTATCAGGTATTTGCTTCCCACAAGAAATACAATTATTAACTTTTACTGACATCGGTCTCGAGCAAGAAAAAGTTTCCCCAACGGGGTACTTAGCTTTATTGAAGACTTCGGTTCTGAAATTCAATTTTGAAAATCTCAGGAGTCTGCCAACCGGCACTTGCGAACTGCTTATGCTTCGGGCACCTCGCAGCAAGAAAGACTGGGTAAAATGGCGTCGGTTGCAACTTTTATACCCCTGGCGCACTGACGTCAGGGAAGAGGCGACAGCAACCGACGCTGGACCAAGACTTTGGAACTCGGGCCGACTACGGGTCGCCTGCCAGCAGGATAACCCAAGTGTAATGACTGCAACAGTGAAACACGATGAACATCATAGTACAGTTGTGCAAGTTTAACATACCATAACAGTAGATGTTGGAATCATCACTGCTGCAGTAGCTGCTCTCTTCCTCCACCCCCCCCCCTTGTTTTTTTGTGTGTTTTTATGCCAGAATGTACACATTTATTTTTTCTTATTCCAAGTACTGTCCTTTCAGGGCTCAGCCTCCCTTTCTTTGAAGGGCTTTGCACCCAAACTTGTCTTTTAGTCAGTTCATTTCAAGCTGCTTTTACAGTTTGGGCACGTCAAAGGTGCCCTGAAGATTTTGAAGCTGGCTAGCTGTTATATCCTTGAATGGATATAACCTCCACATAGCTAAGGCTACTAAAGCAGTGGTCATTCAAACATCTACTGCTATGGTAAGTTCAACTTGCACAGCAGTACTTTCTGAGGAGAAGCTGTCCATCTGGGTTGCCTGGAACTAGTAACTATCTTAGATGTTTCTGCAACCTCCTCTGAGGCCTCAGAAACAACAGATAGAGCAAGCCTAATGTGTTTTCCTTCAAATGGTTTGCACAAGCAGGTATTCAACTGAAACAACTTGACAGACTACAGATGCAGAAGGTGGAACCTCACCAGGTCTGCCCATACAGGTCTCAGCAAGACTAACAGATACATTAACGTCTTGTGCTCTCTGCCCAATGTTCCCTTAATTATCATCTTTTCTTTCTGGTCACTCTATTTTCACCAGGTATGCCAGTTTGCAGGAAACTGTAAGAAGGCCCTCCACTGGCATGGTTTGCCTGAACAAACCCTCATTTTTTTTTCTAATGCATGTAGGCTTTTAATTTCCAGAACTACTTGATAATTTTTTCTAATGACAGAATAATACAACAGGACATTTACCACTCACTAAACAAAACAGGCATTGTAACTGAAGTTTTTTTTGGGTAGATTTTGTTGTCCGCACACAAATCTCGGATTGCTTTACCAGAGATACCACAAACCTCAGAACTTTTAAAGTTCTAACTTGCAAATCACTGACTTTTAATTCAAAAATGATGATCAAATACCTACAAATGCAATATAAGATTAAAGACGAATTTCCTAAACTGGGTATTTAACGTTCCTTAGAAATTACCTGCAATGGATTAAAAGTCAGACTGAGTATCTACTGTTTCTTGTGGCAAAAATGGCTGCAAATGATGCAAGCAGCTGATTACTTAAAGATCTACACGAGATTAATACCTGGGGAGGAGCAGTAGCTCGGTTCACTGGGAACATCAGCAAAAACCTTCAGCTATTTCTCATAGATAAGGATTTATGCTGCAGCAATGATCCTTACAAAGGAAAAATAAATGAAATGTTCACAAAAAACACTGAGGCCTAGCAAATATTCCGGCCAGTGAAACCACCAGGGTCTGGACAAATAAGCCTAGAGCATGTCTGTGAGGCGAGTCACACTATCACTCAAATTCAAAATTGTGGGGACAAGCCTGGCCAAGGCCAGGAAAGATTCCTGGTTCACCTGGGTATTGGGACACCAAATCCATACTTCACATGGCAGCAAAAGGGCACCCAGACAATCTGAAATAATTCCTTGACCTACACAACATAATGCCTCATCAGCAAGAAAAATTAAGTGAAAAGGTGTCTTAAACCAAAGGAAGAAGACCATGGCTAGGTGCTGCACTGAGGAAGAAAATGAAAATTTGACCCTGCTAAAATGACTGAGACCCTACCAATCTACTGAATGCTCCTACAACCACTCACAGTGACAGTGAAGCCAGCTCCAGATGAGGACTTAGAGCAGCTCAAAACAAAAGACAGCTCATTCTTACCCAGGTGAATGCAAGCTAGTAAGAAGCAAACCCCAAATACCACAGCTAGGTGTCACATTCAAAACACCCTCCTGGTCAAGGAGATGGCTTTCTGCCTCCACTGTTGACAATAGCAGACAATACTGGGTTTAATCTCCAATTGCTTAGTTTTCTTTTTTGACATACATTGACAGAAATGGACCCCATTCCTAAGTCAGGGAATAATGAAAAGTTCATGAAATCAGCACTGCTTCAGTCCTTGAGATTAGCCAAGAGTGCTCTTCTCAGCACCCATAATGTGCCCAGAACTGCCTCCTTCTGTAGTTAACACTGGTTTAAATATATTGGTAGCATATTTAAGTACTATTGTGAATTAATTTTTATTAGTTTGGTCGACCCTACTACTAAAGAAAGTGTTTGGACATCTTTCTTCCACATTGCTTGCATTTCTGACTGCAAATCCAGGTATTTTAAGACTTTATAGTGTCTTGCGTACTATGAGACACAATAACTGGGTGTAGCAATTTCAGTTATCAATGCTACTTTTTTTGTTTTTTTTCCTACAGCTACTATATCGTGTTTCCATGTACTTATTTTTTTGAACGGTTGGTAATGGGTGATCAACATGTGATATAAAACATCATCACTGTCAACAACACTTTGTGGTTCATTTCTTCAATGCTTCTCAGCTGCTTCTGTACTGTAGTGTTTGCACAATTCCCAATGCAACAGTCTTGCCACATTATTGCACCTTTCAGTATACAGACCACCAGCAGAGTGCATCACATCCATCAATGAGATATGTAACCGTTTCTGCTTCTGTTTTACATAACGCGCATTTGTCGGTTTTCCCACTTTTTCAATGGACTTTGTATTTTAATGTGTATGTAGCCCACTAGGTAACAACTTGAACTGTTGGGACCAGCTAGAGTGAGTCCTGAAATACAAAGACTAAACGGCTGAAAGATCAGACTTATTTATACTAAAGCAGAGATGCCATTTCTTGGAATATTCTCTTTTCTCCAAATTATTATGATCTCCAATTTTGTATACATAAGCTTAGACTGTGCAAGGGCGCCTTGCCCCTCTTCCAAAAAATTGTTTTAAGAGAAGAGCAATCTTCAGATTCGCTCTTCTCCTTTGTTTTTTTTCCCCTCAGTATGTCAGTACCCAGCATTTCAAGTGCCAACATTTCAGTAGGGAGCCAGCCCACTGTCTTGGCCATCCATTATTAGCCTTTCACCGTTTGATGTCAATTCCCTTCTGAACTATTCCTGTGCCAAATCTTGGTGAATATCCACACATTATACATATGTGCAGATACATCTATATCAATCACCATTTGAAAAAAAAATACGAAAGGCTTAAAACTGAGGGATGTCCAGACATGAGAACCTTAGCATTATTAAAGCTGAAGACCACAGCTACTTTGCCTCTGGGCAAAGGGGTATATGGGAAAATAACATACAAACACACGTTTAGCTACCCGTATGCCTATATTATACCCAAACAGCACAACTGTGTATTGAACTTATCAGTAAGGTTACTGCTGCAATAGTCATAATAGTGGAGACTTCTACCACAGAGGGTCCAATATCTGGCCCTACTTCCAGAGCTTAGCACCATCCTTACTCTCAGATTGAATATATCTGCATCTGTGGGGTTATTTGCTAATTCCTGCAAAAAACAGGATAGCCACTCATGTCTGCCACCTTAATTTATTCTTGTCCATGAAATGAAGAGTAAGAGTAGCCATTATGACTCCTGGACCCACTCATATTGCTGAGAAGTCCCTATAAAAACTCTCTTCATAGGGCTGTGTGCTGTGAAGGCAAAAAGACTTTGAGGACATATGTCCTCCTCTAAGCTCTCAGAGCCAAAAAAAAAAAAAAAAAAAGAACTTAGAAAAGTGTGCGTGGGGGGGGGGGGGAGGTAACTGCTACCCACACCATCCATAGAAAGCCTAAAACCCAGAAAATGAGAGAAGGTGGGTTGGAAACAGGACTGCAACAGTGACCTTTTTCAAACATTTATTACAAGAGGCTCCTTGCACAACTGTATTACATTCATCATATGGGATAATACTGTAGTAGGTACAACCATTGAAGAATTCCCAGAGCTAACATCTATTAGATGGTGGCAGACTTCCTGACAGACACTGCAACAAGCTCTACAGAATGACTGTGGTGAACTTGACCCAGTTTGTTGACAGAATGCAAATTTGTAACAAGTGAAACATGTGGGGACAGAAGACTAAGTAGCAGCTTCCAGGATGCAGTTAGTCAAGCCTCTAGATACACTGCACTACAACCTATCATATAACCTATCATATCTAAGTGTCATGCAGAATAATAAAAAAAATAATGAGACAGACATATGTAGATGGTTTATCTGAAAACTGGTTTTCCATTCCCTTTTAGCTATAAAGGGCACAAACAGTAGATCTTATCTTGAATTATTTATTTGCCTTCCTTGTGCTCATACAGAAAAAGTGCATTTTGCCTCATCATTGTCTGTTCTACTGATTTACTTGCTCAGAATTCATTATCTAGCTAGCTGTTGGATAAAGTAGTGTGTTTTTAAATCAACAGGACAGTGGAGTTTCCATCTAGTGCACTGGGAGGTAGCCTGGTCTGTTTATGTTGGAGAAACACTTGAGATTTTGGCATGTAGTTTTACTAGCTGTAGGACTTATTAATCAGCTTATCATGCTTTTAGTGCCTTTATAAATTCCATACAATTGACTGGCTCTTGGCTCATTTATATAAAGTGAAATACTTTTACTGAATAATCATATTTTTATAAGCTATTTAAAGTACACACTGCTGTATCTGTATCTTTACATTTGTTTGTAGTAGCATTTCACTCCGAACACACCTTTACTATGCTTTTACGTTAGGAGGACTGGGATTATGCACTTAGTGGCAGTAGGTGTTTACCTGATCTATCTGAGCTGGGAAGCACACAGAATGGCGCCAAGTATTTTTTGCACTTCTCTTGTATACTGTGACTGTACTTTAGCAGTTTAAAAAAACACTGCACTGTCTGCTACTGCTTTAAGTGGTTAATTGCAATGTATTAGAGTGTATCTGCTAGTTGTAGGACTGTTGTATGTAGTTTGTATGGTCTTCCTACACTTGGACTCCAAACCAGCTGTTCTACATTAAGGTGTTTTTCTGTGCCCTTGTGGCAGAAGTATGCTGATCTAACTTGTCTGAGTTGCGGATTGCTGGTGGAAGGATTATTGTGCGTTTTCCCAATTGGTAGTTAGCTTAAAACTTGTTTCTCTTTGCTCGTATTTAAGCCTCACTTTTGTGCAGTGCTGCTCTAAATGCTGAGGCATTTAGCGGTGCCCTGTATGGACGCAAAAGTCTAGAAGCTCAGTTTTTCCCTAAACAGCCGTCAGTGAAACCCTTCCAAGCGCACTGAGCAGCATTGCCTTATTGATTACCCTTTGCCTACACAAAGTATAAGTCCTTCTTGTAGTCTAGGTGCTACAAGCACGGTCCTGTCAAATGAACCCATTCCCTTCCTTAATAAAACGTACAGTAAGAGCCTGCTACCATGGACGTATAGCTTCCCCTTCATCTCTCTGGCTAGAAGACAGACATGGGCGTCTTGAGGCAATGTAGCAATTGTCTCCTGTATACAGACAACCATTTACTCCTGAAACAAACACTTTATGTGAGAAATGTAGTCACACTATGAAATTGGAGGCAAGATTCTCACATAAGGACAAACTGAATGCCAAGCAGGTTGCCAGTACACACACACTTCCCAGAATAAATAAGGACAACACAAACCCACATATGCAGAGGTACTCAAGTAACTTACCAAAAGATCAGAGGCCTCCCAAACAGAAACCACTTGCACACATAATGCAAAAAACAACCACAACACATACAATGCACACGCACACAGACACGCACACAGACAGACACGCACACAGACAGACACGCACACAGACAGACACGCACACAGACAGACACACACACAGACAGACACGCACACAGACAGACACACACACAGACAGACACACACACACATACAGACACACACACACATACAGACACACACACACACACAGACACACACACACACATACAGACACACACATACAGAAACACACACATACAGAAACACACACATACAGAAACACACGTGTCTCAACAAATAAGCTCATAAGGCGTAACACCACAAAACCTAATGTAATGGTCGAGGTGACTCCACTTTGAGACACTCGGATGTTCCCCTCACCAGACTGGATAAGGAGTGGGTTACAATTAGCTGCCTGTCAGGTGCTAGGATCCATCAAATTACTTAAGCACTGAAATCACTCAACCACAATACCAGCAAGACTCCGTCATAGTTCATGGGAGGGTGAATGACTTCAGACATACCTCACTAGACTACATGAAGAGACATGACTTGAACTCTCAGACTGTGTGTCACAGGCAGGTAAAAGCCAAGCCTTAAGCATCATTCTACCTTCTCCAAGGATGATGCCACAATACAAACAAAAAATGATTGACTAACAATTGTAATAACTTCTGGTGCCAGTCCAAGGGGATCCACTATCTGTCAGCCTGGGAAGACCTGGTCGACAGGCCAGGCTGCTTTGCCGAGATGGTCTGCACCTGTTTCCTCTAGGATTTGGATACTGGCAAAGGCATTAGGCACCCTTACTGTGCCTTTTTTTGGCAGTGTCAAAATAACAGACCTCACAACATAACAGAATCCTCTCTAGATAAAGTCAAGGTACTGCTGCTTAATGCTAGGAGTCTAAGCAAGAAACTCCACTGCCTGGAAGCACTCCTTACTTTGGAAAATGGTGAAGTCTGTGCGGTCACAGAGACGTGGTTCAAAGGCTCGGAAAGCACCCTGGCCATACAGGGCTAAAATGCCTTCCATACATTCAGACCACAAACTGAGCATAAAAGAATCAGAGGAGGAGGTGTATCCATCTTCATTAAGGAAATTGCACCTCTAGACTGGTAAAACAATACAACTCTCTTGAGCTACTCCATGTCCAATTAACTACAGGCAAAGTCCCCACCATACCTGGACTTACTGGAGTCACTTGCCATACAGCCCAACACCTTACTTAGGGTGATTTTAATTATCTTACCAATGACTGGGAAACATACATAACCACAAACATGCTGGCTAGAGGTTCTTGGACTTTGTCAATGCAAATGCTCTGAACAGCTAGTCAGCACACCCACAAGAGGGTCAAATGTCCCAAACATAGTCACAGTACTCACTAACAATGGGGGAGCATTGCCCCCCCCCCCCACCATGTGATGTCCTCCTTGGTAAGATTGGACCATAAATCAGTCTCATTTGATGTAATTAAGACCAGAAACCCCATCAAGATCAAAAATGCTTAAGAACTTTTCAAAGACAAATTACTCTCTACTAAATGATGCGAACATGCGAGATGTGAATTTTTGCTGCTTTTGCTCTACTAAATGATGGTATAAGTAGTTTCAAAGTCCCTCAAATGCAGATAATATGGGCTCCTATGCAAAGGCGTACACCAATGCCCTCTATAACCAATTAAGCAGCTGTACACAATCAGATATACTTGACTGGCTTAAAATCAGGTGTTGCTGAAAAAATAAGCCACCATGGTGGACCCCTAGTATAAACAGGCTACACAAGGAAAGAAACCAATGTCCAAGAACGAGAGAGGACTGGTTCAGCAAAGAAAGAAATCCCTCTCTAGCATAAACAAACAAACTGGAGATCTTGTCAAGTCCTCCAAAGCTAATTATGAAGTAAAAACAGCCTCCCTAGCTAAGGCTAATCACAAGGAATTCTTTAAATACATCCAAAAACTAAAATGGAATACCCAGCTATGCACTGAACTGGTTGTGGATGGCACCACCTGACGTAATAGCCAATCTGCTAGCTGACAGATTTGGAGCAAACTTCACCTCCCCCTGTCCCCTCCTGTCATTCCCCCAAAGTATATTTGCCACCATTCCTCAGCCTATTATCTTAAAAGAGAGCCGATTATCTCAGCACTCTACGAGGCCAAAAACACAGCATCAAAGGGATCAGACAATATCAAATGTTGCCTTTTAAGCAACTTAAAACATGACCTAGCAGACCCCACTTGGATCCCTGTTTAACCACAGCCTGTGAATTGGCTATGTTCCAGCAGAAGGGAAGACAGCAACAGTAATCCTCTGCACAAAGGGGGGCCCCATCAACCAACCCTAGGAATTATAGGCCCATAAGATTGATTAGCCTCATCTGAGAGGCCATGTAAAGAATCATTATGAACCTTATTAAAAAGGACATAGGCAATCTCCAAACTCTGGACCCAAACCCGTTCAAATTCATTAAAGATAGATCATGCCTGTTGAACACAAATGACTTCTTCAAGAAAGTCACCAATGCCCTGGATGAAATGACCGTGCATACCACCTATCTTGACCTATCCAAGGCATTTAACAAATCCCCCCCGAGTATTAGAGAAACGCTATCAAGTGGGAATTAACCCCTATATTACCAGATGGGTAGCCAACTGGCTCACTGACAGGACACATACTGTCAAAGTGGGTGACTTCATCTCTAGCAAAAGATCAGTTACCAGTGGTGTAACACAGTGTTCTGTGCTGAGCCCCTTACTGTTCAGAATTTTTTGAGCCCCTTACTGTTCAGAATTTTTTTCTCAGAAGTCCAGGCTAACTTGGATGGCCTGTGGCTAACACGTTCACTGACAATTGCAAACTGGGAGCAATCGCTGAGTCCCCCAACAATGTTGATATAAACTGGCAGGGTTAACACAGACAAAGCCACGGATTAAAGCTAAATGCAAAAAAATGCATTATTATTTCCCTTTGGGAAAGCTGACATCCCTGCTAATTACATTATAGACTGCATTCCCCATCCAAGAGTAGACCCAATGGTACGTGATCTGGGTACTCAGGTTAATAGCAATCTAAACTTTGACCATCACATATGGTCACATATCCATGGTAGTAAGGAAATCTCTCTGTGTGGCACATGTTATAAATAAAGGCATTGCACCTAGATCTAAGTATGTTATAATTCCATTATACGTGGCGCTCATCAGACCAATAATTGAGTATAATGCTCCCTTTTGCATGCACCTACACCTGCAACTGGAGAGACCCCAGAGGTTTCTCACCAAGAAATTACAGGTTACACAAAACAAATCTTATGCAGACAGAATGAAAGCCCTGTCACTGTACTCCGTCTCTTAGAGGTTGCTAAGGGAGGACCTGTGCCTAGCTTACAGGGCAGTCTCTGACCCAGCCCTAATGGAAATGCTACACATTCGTAAATCAAATTGTAAGAGGGTCACTCGCTCCAGGGATCTTAATCTAGCCTCTGACCTGAACAGGTCATGATGGAGAGACAGATACATCTCCCGGAGACCCACTTCTCTGAAACAAGCTTCCAATTTATGTGGAACAGAGCCCCTCGCTGATCCTCTTCAAACGCAACTTAGATCAATGGATGGGTGACCACAAATGCACTCCTGGGGTGGCACCCATGTCCCTCTTGGATAGAGGAAGTCAGTATGAACTATCATAGACCCTTAGCTCTGTGAACTTCACTCACATAACCACCACTTGGGGAAAATTGGGATAAATATGGTTAGGCTTGTAAGGTTATAGGGGCGTTAGCACTTAATTGTCATGCTCAAACAATTTGTCTGTTGCACACTGACATCCATGGAATGAGAGCTTTTTCTGCCTTTATCTTTGGATTTGGAAAGGATGCTAGCAACTTCATAGATGGATTCCCTTCAAAAACTGTTTTTTAGCAGATGGCCATGAGGCCAAAGAGTTTGGTGTGCAGGGCACAAGTTTAAAGGCCAACAGGGCTGAAAGTTGTACCCTCACCAAGGCATACACTAGTCCACCTCAATACTGGATGATTGCCAAATTCTGGTAATAAGGGCCACACAGGTAAAAAAACGCACTCTCCAAAGCTAAGAATACAGCATCCATGGGACCAGATGACATCCTGGGCTGTGTACTGCATGAACTACAAAATTAATTGGCACCTCATCTAAGTGTCATGTTTAATCATAGCCTCACCTCAGGCTTTGTGCCCACTGAGTGGCGCACAGCTACAGTTATCCCACTCCACAAGGGGGATCCACCTTGGATCCTGGGAACTACTGCCCCATCAATCTGACGAGCCTGATCTGCAAGGCCATGGAACGTATTATCATGGAACTTATAAACAAAGACATTGGTAACCTTCAAACACTGGACCCAACCCAGTTTGGGTTCGTGAAGGGCCGATTTTGTCTCCTGAACCTGACTGACTTCTTTGAATCAGTCTCCAGAGCCGTGGGCGAGGGTAAGGCGGTCCACACAGCCTATCTTGACCTCGCCAAGGCCTTTGTACCATCCCCCACTCTGGAATCAAGATAAACTTACTAAGCTGGGCATTAATCCTACGTCACTCGATGGGTTGCCAACTGGCTCAGTGACAGAACCCACACTGTAAAAGTAGCTGACTCCAAATCCAGCTCCAGACAAGTGACATGTGGAGTACCTCAGGGTTCAGTCCTGGCACCGCTCTTGTTTGGCATCTACTTCTATGAAGTACAGGTCAACACTAAGGGACTCTGGCTAACAAAGTTCGCAGATGACTGCAAACTGGGAGCCATTACTGAATACCCAAATGATGTGGATATTCTATACAGAAGCAGATGCTTGGTGCCAGAGCCAAGCAATTTATATTTATCCCCTTTGGGAAAAAACATGTAGCCGTGAATTACCACATAAGTGGCAGTACACTAAACACCGAAAGTGTGATAAGAGACTTAGGGACATAGGTGGACAGTGGTCTCACCTTCGATAAACACATCGCCACAAAAGTCAGGAAATCCTTCTATGTGGCACACCTCATCACTAAGGGCTTTTCACCCAGAAAAAAGGAGGTCATTGTCCCACTGTACTCATCCCTCATTAGACCCATTATAGAGTACAACGCCCCGTTTGGTATGTACCTCTCAAGACATCTGCAACAACTGGGAAGGCCGCAGAAATACTTCACTAAAAATCACAGGCCTAAAGCAGATGCCCTATGCTGACCGCCTTAAACTCCAGCTATACTCTGTCGCATATCGTCTACTCAGAGGTGATCTCTGCTTAACATACAAGGCCATGTCAAACCCAGAGCTGTTGGTCATGCTACACTTAAAGAAATCCCAATCCCTCAGAGACACGCTCCAGGGATCTAAACCTTGTCATCACAATAAACAAAACATGCTGGACGGATAGGTTCCTGACCCAGAGACTCCCCAGACTCTGGAATAGACTGCCCATACATGTCAAGCAGAGCGTCTCTTTGGCCTACTTCAAAAGGAACCTTGATGATTGGATGGGAGAAAGGAAATTCACCCTGGGGATCACATCAGTCGCCCTGCTATACAGGGGTCCAAGGAAGTAAATAGTGTGGGAAGAAATATCCAGGGAATTATTATGGCCAGGCTTGTACAGGCCCTAGGGCCGATAGCCTAGTACCACAACCTATGAACCTGACCTGTACAGTTCTGACAATACAGCGGAAATGAGGGCACTAGTTTAAGGCTAGGGTTCTGAGTCTTCCTTTGACACCACAGGGAGAATTTTCTGTATTTAGCATAGTAAGACTTCCTATTAACACACTTCCCCAGCCTTATGCATAATGTTTAGGATGGGTTTTGAGCACAGTTGTACAGAGTCAAAAGATTCTCACACAGAGGCAGAATGTAAGAATTATTCCCTGCCATTTCTATCATGAGAGAACACCAGTGATGCCAGAGTCAAAAGAGTGATATTAGAATCATCACTGACCCCACTTCTCTCTGCCTTTTGGAATGTTCTGGGAGTAGGGGGGATTCAGAGAGTAAGAATATAGAAACAGATGAGCCCAAATAAAGGAAATGGAATCTCATGCCCAATCTTCTTTCTGAGCTGCTCTGAAACAGAAATTTTACAGCTGGCCAGAGAAACAGAGACCTACATCACACCTTTGTACTAGTTCCATGAATACATCCCTGTCCAGTATCCATTTGTGGAGATGCGCTTCTGTTCTACAGGGAAAGCCTGGGCTGCAGAAGGCCTTGATTAATATGCCTGACTCTAGCCCAGAAGGATAAAGCCCTTACTGCTCCTCAGATGTCCTGGATTCAATTAGCAGCATAGGCGCTGTGGGGATTGGATGGGGAGAATGGGATTGAGTGGCTGATGCTGCCTGGGGGAGGGAGTCTGTTTAGGCTCACTGCAACAGCAGCATTAAAAGCCATGTAAGCTCTGCGCTTGAAAAGGTATACCACATGGGTTGGAGGTTGCACATCAGCACAAGCAGAAATGCACCTCCTGTAGACAGCAAATGCAGAGCTCACACAGCTACCATGGGGTGGCAAAGAGTTAGGGGCAAACTCTCCTACAGCAGTACAATGCTGCACCATCTCATCGGCCCCATATGTGGACCAGGTCAAGCCTGGGGAAGGCTTAGGGGAGTCCTGTAGACCCAGTGACCAATGAGAGGAGCAGGTAACAAAAAATACATACGTACATACATAAATAAACCTGACTCTAAGGCTAACTCCCATACTCTGTATGCAGGCTGACAGTGAAGAGAGAGAGTTCCCACTGATTGCTTATGTACCATACCACTGTGACTGTCTAATCAGATGCAGGATTATCTGGCTTCCAAATGGGCTTTGGAACATTGACTGCAATTGCATTTTTATTGAATTACTTAACTGTAAACTGCTTTTTCATATTGAGAGTTGTACTTTCGGTTTGTGATTGCTCTATCTGTGCATTTTTTGTGAGGTTTCTGTGTTCTAGTCAGGTAGCATATTCTGGATATAGGCCTGCTGTTATCCAGGCCTGGTTGTTTTTCTTGTTGAGTTTCCTGCGTTTCTGGCAGCCATCTTCTTTTGGTAGTGTCTTGTCTTAACTGTTAGTGAGAGCAACAGGGTTGCCTGACCTTCTCTAGCATGAATGATTGGTTGAAAGAAGGGGCTTGCAGGACTGGGTAGTAATTTGAGCTTCTAGAGATTCTTCCATCTTTCCTGGTATTTAAACCCTGTGTCTGCAGGGAGCTGTGCTTTTTTTTATCAGGCTGAGGAGTGGTGATTCATCATAAGGTTCATAGGTGGGTACTAGGCTAATGGTCCTGAAGCCTTTACAAGCCTAGCCCATAGAAGTGACCTGGCATTGTGACGACCAACGTTAAATAATTCAGTCACTGTGACAAGGCAGAAATTCCCTGAGGCTCCAAGAGCACAATAATTTTTTTTCTTACATTTATTTCACTGAATTGCACTTCTTATCGCTTACAGTTGTGCTATACAGCTAATCTACTATATTCTGCACGGTTATAAAGCTTTTTTATCGTTTCACTGCATTTTTGTCCTGTTTTATACTGTTTTAACTGTATTTATATTGCTAGATAGTGTTTCACTACTGTACTTGCATTTTTATTGAATTACTTTAACTGTAAAATGTTTTTTCATACTGAGAGTTGTATTTTTTGTTTATGAGTGCGCTGTGCTTTTCTGTGCATTTTTTATGAGGTTTCTGTGTTCTAGTCAGGTAATATAGTCTGGATAGAGGTCTGCTGTTATCCAGGCCTGGTTGTTTTGCTTGTTGAGTTTCTGCCAGCCATCTTATGCTGGTAGTGACTTGTTTTCTCTGTTCGTGAAAGTAACAGGGCTGGTTGACCTTCTCTAGCACAAGTGATTGGTTGACAGAACAGGGGCTAGCAGGACTGGGTAGTAATTAGAGCTTCTAGATTCTTCCATCTTTTCTGGTACTTAAACCACGTGTTTGCAGAGTGTTGCGCATGTTTGCTCGTTGTGCACTGCCGCTGCACTGTTTTAACCCATTGTGAGGTATCTCAGTTGCATTTTTTTCCTTACCAGCACTCCTGTGTAACTGATGCCCTCCCTTGCAACTACTGTGATTACCCAGCCCTACTCACACCTATAGGTACTCTGTTCTGATAGTACCCACTTTACCATCCTCTCTCTTCCAGAGATTCTGACAACCATGGACAGAATTTCCTGTGGTTTTTCCTGCTCATCTTGTTGATATGGGCATCCTGAGACACTGTAGCAACTGCCTTATATACATGGATAACCCTCTTCTTTTACCGCCTAGGAACACAATATGTGAGAGATGCAATTACATTAAGAACCTAGAATCCTTGCTGTCGCAATCACAAGCCAGTACATCTGGCACTGAGAAGTTTGTCTGCACAAGCACCACACCTCTACTACCACCCACACCTATATGGTACATTCCTAGATATGTGGAGGTTCTCAACAAAAACATACCTAAACAAGAGAGACCTCTGAGGCAAAAGCACACACGCTCATCACAACTCACCACACCAAGTACCACACACAGTACACATGCCTGTCTCTCAGCCTCTAAGGCCTAGCTACAAACCCAACATACTAGTAATAGGAGACTATCGTGAGACACACAGATGTGCCCCTCAGCAGGCTAGACAAGGGGAAAGTCAAGGTAAGTTGCTTGTCAGGTGCCAGAATCCACCATATAGGTTCATAGGTTGGTACTGGGCTATCTGCCCGAAGGCCCAGCCACGTTGTGCAGTATTCACCGCCCCTTTAGTAGTTCCCTAGACCCTTGTACTAGCAAGCTAGTACCCTTGGCCCCTATCTAGTAGTGCTGTTGGTGTGATCCCCGGTGTGAACTTTGTTACCCATCCACTCATCAAGGTTCCTCTTGAAGAGTGATAGTGAGGGGCTCTGTCTTATGTAGATCGGGACCCTGTTCCATAGTAAGGGAAGTCTCTGCAAAGGGAATCTATCCCTCCAGCATGTTCTATTCATTGTTGTGTTGAGGTTTATATCCCTAGAGCGTGTAGCGCGAGTAGATTTGGTTTTGCTAAGATGGAGCATGTTCAACAATTCTGGGTTGGACATGGCTCTGTACGTTAGACAGAGATCGCCTCTGAGAAAGCGGTATGCAACAGAGAACAGACTTAGCTTTTTCAATCGTGCTGCATAGGGCAACTGTTTGTGGCCAGTAATCCTCTTGGTTAGGTACCTCTGTGGTCTCTCCAGCTGCTGGAGATGTCTAGCCAGGTACATTCCAATTGGTGCATTGTACTCAATAATGGGTCCGATGAGGGAAGAGTAGAGGGTCACCATTACATCTTTAGATCTTGATGCAAACCCTTTCGTGATCAGATGGGTCACATAGAAGGATTTTCTAACCACTTTGGCAACATGGTTATCAAAGGTAAGCTGACTATCTACTTGGGTCCCTAGATCCCTTATTTCTTCTTCATATTTCAGGGGATTACCTCCTATGTTGTAGTTTGCGGTACTCTTTTTCCAAAGGGGATTACTACGCATTTTTTTTGCATTTAGCTTGAGATCATGGCTTTGACACCATGCTTCAGTCTCATTTAGGCCCTTCTGGAGAATCTCCATGTCAGCCGGAGACTCTATTATAGCACCCAGTTTGCAGTCGTCCACAAACTTAGTCAGCCACAGACCTTCCATGCTTGCCTGTACTTCTGAGAAGTATATGCCAAACAGGAGGGGCCCCAGGACAGACACTTGTTACTATTCTAGATTCGGACATAGATCCCGCTACTCTTACTTTATGGGATCTGTCTGACAGCCAGTTTGTGATCCATCTTGTGACGTAAGGGTTTATGCCCAGGCTGGTGAGCTTATCAATAATACCTGAATGGGGAATGGTGTAAAATGCTTTAGCAAGGTCAAGGTAAGCCGTGTGTACCTCCTTTCCCTTATCTATAGCCTGAGTAACTGTCTCAAAGAAATCTACCAGGTTCAGGAGGCATGATCTGCCCTTGACGAAGCTGAACTGTGTGGAGTCCAGCGACTGGAGGTTCCCAATCTCTCCATTTATGAGTTCCATAATGATTCGCTCCATAGCCTTACAGATCAGACTGGTCAGGCTTATTGGTCGGTAGTTCCCAGGGTCAGTTGTGGCCCCACCCCTGTGTAGCAGGACCACCGTTGCCGTGCGCCATTCTATGGGCACATATCCTGTGGAGAGGCTGAGATTGAACAGGGTATTAAGATGCGGGGTTAATTCCTTTTGGAGCTCACGTACGACACAGCCTGGGACACCATCTGGTCCCATGAAGGCATTGTTTTTAGCTTTAGATAGAGCCTTGTTAACCAACGTATCCGTGATAATTGGACTTACACAATCCCCTGGAATGGTAATAGGCCCTGTAGGTGGTGAGGGGGGGGGGGGGGTTTGCATTGAACCTGTCAGCCAAGATGTTGGCAATGTCAGAAGGGTCAGTGTATTTTGTTCCATTTTGTACTAGCTCAGAACAGACCTGAGCGTTGCCATTTAGGTTTTTGACGTAGCCATAGAAGGCCTTATGGTTATCCTTGGCAACTTTCTTTTCAAAATTAGCTTTAGTTGACTTGATGAGGGCCCTCAATTTCTTACTAATGCTGATCAGGGATGATTTTTCTACTTGAGATTTGGCCCTTTTTTGTATAAGTCTCCTCCTTTTATTGTAAAGTTTGCTTATGGCCGGGTTCCACCAGACTGGTTTCTTCTTGCTTGAGGAAGGAGTCTTGGTTTTATTTGGGATAGCATGGTCCATGCAATCCTGAAGATGCATATAGAGTGCCTTGGTGTAGGATTCCGCATCCTGGATATCATTATCCTTCTGCAAGGGAACAGTGAAGCTTTCCACTTCGGATGCAAGTAGTTTGAAGTTTGCTTTGGAAAGATTTTTGACTATGGTTTCTTTGACTGGGGGAGGTGGAGGGGTGAGGATGTCCAGAGTTATCAGTTTGTGGTCGGATCTGACCAAGGAGGGAGTGATAACGGGTGTGGTACAATGGGCACCCATATTTGTGATGATTAAATCCAATATGTTGCCCCCTCTAGTAGAGGAACATACTAGTTGTTCAAGGGCATTTGAATTTATAAATTCTATGAATCGCTGAGCATAGGAGTTGGAACATTGGTAGTTCGCCCAGTCTATACCAGGGTAGTTGAAATCACCCAAGATTATGGTGCTGGGTAGGACCTTTATATTTTCCAATGTCTCAAGGAATGCAGAGTGTGCATCTTGGGACATGGTGGGCGATCTATAACCGGCTACGACTTGAAATGTGGTTTTGCCTGCTGATAGTTGCGCATGGATGATCTCTAGGCCATCATGCTGCGCTACTAACCTGGAGATATGGGTATCCTTGATGAATATGGATACACCTCCGCCCTTAGTACTGCGATCCGGTAACTGAGGCAGAAAGGTATGATATGAATTGTAACCATGTGTATAACAGATGCATCCTCTTTTAGATGCATTACTGACAATGGCTAAACACTGCAAATGTAACATGTCTTATACAGTACTGCATAATTTGTGAACTACAGAAATGATTATATACGATACCACTACAATGCTGAAATTACAGTCCTGACATTTACTGATGTAAATAGCATGTACACTTTTCTATATTCATTACAAACACCTGCCATTCATCTTACAGTGTTGTATACTGCATGTATGATTTCTTATGTACTCTGTTTAACTGTCTTCTATTGTCTATTTTCTTAGGAGTCCAAGTCATTACTGCAAGGGGACAACCTTGCAAATTCATGTACTCGAGTCTCTCAACAACAGGTACTGTTATGACTCTGTCATAGTCCACGTTGGTGTGAATGACTTGAGGTGTACCTCTCTGGACTATATGAAGAGAGAGACATGACTGAGCTCACGGAGTATGCGTCCCAGTCCGGTATGTCCCTAGCCTTAAGCAGCATCCTACCGTCACCTAGAATGATGCCTCAGTACAAACAGAAAATGACTGACTTTAATTGGCTTAGTTTCTGGTGTCATTCCAAGGGTATCCAGTACCTGACAGCCTGGGAGGACACGACTGACAGACCATGATGCTTTGCCAAAGACGGCCTTCATCTGTCTCTCCTGGGCTTCTGGCAAAGGCCCTTGCCTCCCCCACAGTGCCTTTTTTAAGCAAAGTAACATGAAAAATTCTTCTAAACAAAATGTAGAGGTCATGCAGCTAAACACTATTGAGTCTTAACATGAAACTGCATTCATTGCAAGCATTCCTCGCCCTGGAAGATGCTGACATTTGTGCAGTCACTGAAACCTGGTTCAAAGCTGTGGAAAGCACCCCAGCCTTACCAGGTTACTTGTTCTACCATACGTTCAGACCCCAAACAGAGGTCTACAAAGCCAAAGGAGGTGAAGTTTCAACATTTATCAAAGACATACACAACTCCAGGCTTGTCAAATAGTATGACACACAGGAGACAATCCAGGTGCAGTTAATTGCTGACAAAACACCTATTCAAATCATACCTAGCTACAGACCCCCAACCATGACTCAGGACCACCACTCCACCTATCTGGACTTACTTAAATCCATCAAGATTCAACCCTCTACCCTGATCCTGGGTGACAACCATAAAGTGAAAGAAGTATTCCAGCTCAAACATGAACGCTCACAGATTCCTCAACTTTGTCAATGCCAATGCATTGGATCAGCTAGTCGACACCCTCACAAGAGGTGAAAATGTCCTGGACCTTGTACTAACCAACATGAGTAGCCATTGTTGCACCCCTACAGTGTCATTATCCTTAGTAACATCTGACCATAAAGCAATCACTTTCGAAGTCACCATCCCCCCCCCCCCCCTGCCAGGGTCGAACAAAAAAACTTTTCCAAAGCTGACTACAACCTCCTGAGAGCAGGTATAAGCAGCTTCACAGCCACCATCCCATCCCTTCAGTTGGAACAAGTACTAATGTTCAAACCTACAGCAAAAAACTATATGAGCACCTATATAGCTGCATGGACTCAGCAATACCTGACAGGACCAAGTCATCTTCCTCAAAGAAGAGTAAACTTGTCTGGCAGACAGCAGCAATAAACAGACTATATATAAAAAAGGAAAAAATTGCTGTCCAGGACCAAGGAGGAGTTGGTGCCAAGTTGGAAGCAATCTTTCCTTTCTCTGAAAAAGCAAATAAAATCACTGGTGAAATCCTCAAAGGCCAACACCGAGTCCAAATTGGCCACATCCACTAAGGACAATCACAAGGCCTTCTTTGCATATGTCTGCTATCTCAAAGGTAACTCCCAAATTTGCTCGGAACTGATGGTCAAGAATACCACATACACAAACGCCACAGACATAGCCAACCTGCTGGCAGACAAGTTCAGTGAAAACTTTACCCCCCTGTCCCCCATCAGTAAACCAAGACATCCCCAGCACCTGCCCCCCTCCCCTCATCACTAGGGAGCAGGTTATTAAGGTCTTCTCAAAGGCAAAAAATACAGCCTCCATAGGCCCCAACAACATCCCTGGCTGTGTCCTACATGAACGCAGGCAAGAGGTCTCAGTGCCACTAGGCACCTTATTCAACCAAAGCCTGTGCACCAGCTTCGCCCCAGCAGAATGGAGGACAGCCACTGTCATCCCTCTGCACAAAGGTGGAGCGTCCAGCGACCCCGGCAATTATAGGCCCATCAGCCTAACTAGCCTGATCTGCAAGGCCATGGAACGCATTATCATGGACCTCAAACAAGGACAATGGCAACCTCCAAATGCTTGATCCCACACAGTTTGTTTTTGTCAGAGGGAGATCATGCCGGTTAAACTTGGTCGCCTTCTTCGGAACAGTCACCAAAGCCATGGATGAGGGCAAGAGAGTGCACACCGCCTACCTTGACCTAGCCAAAGCCTTCAACACTATTCCCCACTCAGGCATAATAGATAAACTCTCCCAACTACATGTCAACCCATATGTTACCAGATGGGTAGCTAACGGGCTCACTGATAGAACCCACTCAGTCAAAATGGGGGAAGCCACCTAAAAACCAGTGATCTGTGGCTGACCATGTTTGTAGAAGACTGCAAGCTGGGCACTGTTATAAATTCCCCTAGTGATGTGAACATCCTCCAACAGGGCCTTAACCAAACTAATGACTGGTGCCAGTAGCATGGCCTCAAACTGAATGGCAAGAAATGCATCATTATCCACTTTGGAGAAAATGGTGTCCCACTAATTATCACACTGATAACGTACTAAGCATGTAATCAGTAGTGAGGGAACTGGGCACCCAGGTTGACAGCAACCTGAATTTTGACCACCATGTTGTCTCCATTGTACAGAAGGCTTTCTACATGGCCCACTTCATAAGTAAGGGTATTTCATCCAGGAACAAGGTCATAACATCCCTGTACTCCTCCCTTATCAGACACATTATTGAGTACAAAGCCCCCTTCAACATGTACCTTGCCAAGCACATGCGGCAGTTGGAGAGACTACCGAGGTTCCTGACCAGGAAAATCCAGGGTCTCAAACACCTATCCTATACAGATAGACTAACAGCCCTAATGACAGTATTAGTATCTCCCCTTTGTTAAAGTTAAAACATATTTTAGGATAAAGTTCATGTATAGACCTGGTCCCTTGTAGTATAAGTAACTTTGATTAAGTTTTAAAAGGTTTATTTTTAAAAGGTTTATTTAATCATTTTTAATATTTTTAAACATTATTTTGAATGTTAAGCATGCTTTTATATATTAATATAACTATTATTTTAAAATTCCCTTTGTTGACCAACTAAATATACGGTTCGTTTTAGACGATATGAAATTTGTGTGAAATATAATTGTTACAATAAGTATTTGAATTTTATAGTTAAAAACATGGTTCTGGCTGAAAACATTTTTAAGGAGCATGTCTTTTTAATGTTGCTATGGATACCAATGATGTCATTGAATTATTGTTTAATTCATACGTATTTTTAAAGGGAGTGGGAGTTTGGGCTTACTTGTTCTGATGAAGTCCGTGAATGTAGGACGAAACCTAGGTTAACTTCTTTCAGTGTATTAGTGTACTGTTTTGGTGCAATAAACTTGTCAGTTTTTCTAAAAGAACACCGTAAGTTCCAGTGTTTGGACTGCTCAAGTTTTCCATGGTTGGATTTGTTGAGACTAACAGCCCTGTCCCGCTACTCAGTCTCATACAGACTGCTCAGATGTGACCCGTGTCTGGCATACAAGGCCATCTCAGACTCAGTCTTGATGGAGTTGCTGCATATCCGCAAGTCAAACTCCACTCGCACAACCGAGCTCTCAACCTGGTCTGTGACATTAATAGAACTTGTTGACAGGATAGATTTGTGTCCCAACTACAGATGCACTGAATAGTGACTTTTACTATTCGGCTGAATACGAATATTTGGCACTGCCAAGTAGCCGAATACAAATACAAATAATTTACTAGTGTGAACTGGTATGACCTAACTAAACCGAACTAAGCAGTGAACTGCATTAGTAAACTATGTATTGTGCAATACGTCCAAGAACATAAGTTCACTTAAAAAAATAAAAAATCATCTGAATAACTAGATGCATTCTATTATTTACTTAGCTGTTAAGCAGTTCTCAAAAGTAAGTTACTGAACTTTACTCATTACTCAGTGTTAATTTAACTACTAATTCTAAATGCTAATAAAACTACTCAATTTCTTTTTGGTCAGGACTACTGTTTCATGTTCCACCTCAGGAACACCAACTGTTCAGCATGGCTGGGCAGGAGATTAGATCGCCTGAGACTACAGACATTGTTCACTATGCTGAACAGTCTCTCACTTGCCACTCTTGTTGGGGGCAACAAGATAAATTCTCGCAGCTACAGACAGCAAAGTTAGTCTGTCACGATCAGACTGCCACCAGGAAACTGGGTCTTCACTTAATTTCATACAGCCCTCGTTGACATAAATTGCAAACTGCTGTTCAAATGGCTCAGGAATACACTGCTTGGAATTAGATGAATCATGCAAACAATCCGAGTATGACCAAAATCCATCCACCGTTTTCATTTTTTTGCAGCCTATGTTGTTTTTTCTTCATTCACACTGCTATTAGAACCTGCTGCCTGCACAGTTTGCACTGGTGTCACTGCCTTCACAGACTGTCCAGTGAAGTGCTTTGCTTCAGCAGTTTCACTCTGCTTCAAAGCACTGTAATCTGAATAGAGGGTCCAAAAGAACTGAAATGATGTACAGAGGATTTTTATGTGCACTACTGAAACATTCAAGAAACTTTAATAGTTATTTTACCATTTGCTTGATGCCAGCAGTTGACGTCAAGTTTGACCGGTAATGAGTGCCTTACATGCTGGAAGCACAACAGAGATACAGGCACTGTCACTAGATAGATCATGTGTCAGTTCCTCAAATGATTGCAGAACTGATACAATGTTCTGCATTAATTCCCACTGAGATGGAGTAATTGCAGACAAATGTCTGGTTGATTGCTCCGCACTCATTTACAGGACAATGCCATGCTTCTGCTCCAACATCCTCTTAAACATATAAAAAGTTGAATTCCACCTTGTGAAAACATTATGAAGTAGTTTATGGTCTGGCAGTTTCAACTGCTGCTGTATCTAGGCAAGTCTGGCCATGGCACTAGTGGAATGTTTGAAGTAGCCGACAATCTTCCTGGCAACAGAAATAAGATTGCTTAATGAATTCTCCACAAACAGAGCATCATGGATGCATAGTTGTAAACTATGGGCATAACATCAGTCATAGCCTTTTTCATGTTTTTTGCACTCTCTCTGAAACAAACAACACTTGCTCTTTATGTATACCCCAGCTCTCTAACATCTCTGAAACTGTGTCGGCCAGTATGTCAGCAGTATGTCTACCTGTAACATTTTCACAGTAAAGTACAACAAATTTGCAGCAGAAATTTTCATCCAGCTAATGTCCTGTGAAACTCATGAATGACTGTGTATTACACGGGGATGTCCAACTGTCTGTCGTTAATGAAATACTCAATTCCTTGCAGCTGTTCTTTTACTTTCTGGCAGACATCATTATACATATCGGGGATAACAGTTTCGGCAAAGTATTTGCATGATGGAAGTTGGTATAGTGGTTCTAATATAGCAATGAAGTTCTTAAAGCTTTCATCTTCAACAACTGAGATTGGCTGCAAGTCGACACATCATTTTCACAACTGCAGCATGGACCTATTGAGCTTCTGCACTTTCTGCCATTTTTTGCTCTTTTTAACATCAATCAATGATGGCTGTAATAGTTTTGGAGAACTTATTAACAATGTACTTGGCAAAGCATGGCTCTCTGACGTGGACATGGCTTCTTTAACTGCATTGTACTGCTCAGAATGTTTATATCGCAGGTGGTTTAACAGCGCTGATGTTGTATATACCTTTGAAGATGACCCTGACCCACGTGATATAACTGCAGAACAAATGATGCATTCTGCCTTGGATTCATCTGCTTCGTCCATTTTAAAATATTTCCAAACACCACTACGTTTAAACATCTTACTTTTACTTCACAAACAGACTGAAACAGTTGTACCATACAAATTTGAAATTACCGCTGAAAATATTTATATTTTCTGATGAACAAGTTTGGTGGCAGCTTCCGTTTCCGGAATACATAGGTATAATATATATCATACTTTTCATTCATTCAAGACAAAGAACTACACTGAAGTCTGCTGCTGCAGCTTTTTGAAAGGAGATCACGGTACACTGAGGATAAGGAAATTTACCTTTTCCCTAAATGTAGTGCAATCTCGGAGTTGGTATATGTATTAATTTATGTGGCTTTCTCTTACAGAAATTAATGAAGAGCTGAAGTGTATGAGAGAGATCGGGAGAGTGAGAGCGATGTGTGAATGAATGCAGGTATGAATGAGGGTGTGTGAGAGAGATGGAGACACAGTGAGTGATGTGCGAGTGAATGCATGTATGAATGAGGAAGTGTGTGTGTGGGGGGGGGACTGGGAGAGAGAGTGTGTGTGTGTGTGGGGGGGCAGAGAGAGACTGGGAGAGAGTGAGTGATGTGTGAATGAATGCAGGTATGAATGAGGACGTGACTGCGTATGCGAGATCGGGGGAGAGAGAGTGATGTGCGAGTGAATACAGGTATGAATGAGGGAGTGACTGTGTGTGAGAGATCGAGAGACATTGAGAGCGATGTGTGAATGGATGCATGAATGAATGAGGAAGTGACTGTGTGTGCATGTGTGTGTGTGAGAGAGAGAGCGATGTGTGAATGAATGCAGGTATGAGTGAGGAAGTGTGAGTGTGTGTGTGTGTGTGTGTGTGTGTGTGTGTGTGTGTCCTTGCTTATTAAAGGAAACATTAGGGAAAAGAACATATGACACTTTTGAACATGGGGGAGGGGGATAAAACAAATCACAGATACACAACTCCACTTCATATGTATTGTTTTTGCTGTTGAGGGACTTGGGGACTGTTCATGGGGCATTGTCAAGCACCTACTCAGTCTCTATACTAGCCAATTATTTTCTTCTGGAATATAAACTGCAGATAAAGACCTGTTTATCTTGAAAGCTACTCCCAGTTACATACTCTTTTGCCCTCTCTGCACAGGGTATATAAGCAATTTCCTTCCATTTGGTAATGTAGCATTCAATTGCTATGTTTTTTGCTTAAATGAAGAAGCAAACTGATGGGCTGTATTCGTATTCAAACTATTTGTTTATTTTACCGAATACAAATATTTGGTTTTGAGCTATTCGGCCAAATACGAATCAAATATTTGTTACATCTTTAGTCCCAATAACTCCCCTTCTGTGGAACAGACTTCCTCTCCATGTCAAGCAGAGTACCTCACTAGCCCTCTTTAACATGAACCTGGATGACTGGATGGGAAACCGAAAATATACCCTTGGGATCTCACCTGTGTCCCTGCTGGACAGGGAAAACAGGTGCTGACTTTGTGGGAACATGGGTGAAATTGTTGGCTAGGTTTATAAGGGCCTCCAGGCCAATAGCCTAGCATCATCCTATGAACCTATGATAACCCATGCAAATGCAGACCTCTCTCTCACAGTAATATGCCTTTTGAACAGAGTTTTGTTGTGGCTACTCTTCACTTTTAGACTGCTTGTGTGGGCTCCACAGGCTGCTTTAGGTAACTGAGACTGCATGTCCATGTCCTGTTTGAAGGAGAAACCCTTGATTCTTGATTATTCGGTTTGCTGGACCCATCAACAGAAGTGATAACTGACTCAAAGCAGAAGGGAAATCAACTCCAATAGGAACCAATAATACTGATGCCAAATATCTCTAAGGTACTACTGAAGTTTCCTTTTGTGAAGTCTTGCAAGGTGACTAGAGTTCTGTTCGATGCCATGTAGCACAAGGCAAACGCAAATGCCAGTGTAGCGACGGACTTTTTCAGGGATATGTTACTAAAATGATCTGGAAGAAAGAGCCCTTAGACCTAGGCTATAAAGGTCTTTTGGTTCACAGAAGCTATTAAGGTCCCAAAGATTACTACTGCTCTAGATGGGTTCATATTGGACTTAGCAAGGTTAAAAAAATGCCATGGTTCTTAAAGCAATCCAGGGAAAAAGTAAGTGCTCGCTCGCTCTCTCTCTCCCTTCCTGACAGTGAGACTGAGTAAGGCAATTAAATGGGTAAGGGTCAATGTGAAAGCCCTTGCTCATCATCAGACCCGAATTTACAACCAAATACAACAGTACAGTTGCCACAAAACAGGAAGAAAGGGCTCTCAAAAGAGTACTTCTCTCTCAGAGCTGAAATAATAGGTCTAACCACCAAATTAATGATGCTACTACATATGCACAATATGAACTACTGCCTAGAAAAGTAAAAATAGCAGACTAAGATGACACTTTTTTAAATACCTTTACTAAATTACCGCTTAAGACATAGGCACACATTCATTTTTACGATAGAAAAGAAAAAAAAAATATTAACATTTTTAATTTACATACACTTTTCCTTTCTCGACAATTCTCATTTGTCCAATATTACATAAACTGCTTCATTACTACCTCCCCTTATACCTTACTCTTCCTGAACATTACTTTACATGCATTGTTCCCACAAACTCCATTTGTATGTAACTTGACCATACCCATTTCCTAAAATTCCATTTCCAGTTCTTTATCTCTTTTACAATATTCTATACTTCACATACAGCTGGGTTAAGATTTTGATTTCCATTTTCTAGCAACTGCTTTTTTGGCAGCCAACAGGATTAAACTTAAGACCTGGGCAATTCAGATCCTGTGTCCTACAGACACTTGGTTGCCCAATATTTCTAAGAAAATATTCTGTAGGGAATTATTATCATCTGCCAGTTCACTCCCAAAAACAGGTTCCTAGTTGCTTCTTTCTGTACCATCACACATCCGACATTAACTATCTACCTGAGGAAAACTTCTTTCAAGTCTGCTTAGGGTATAAAAATACTATGCAAACACTTCCATGAAAAAATCCTAAACCTTCTGGACTTCATATGCATGGCTTCTAAGTGTGCAACACCCCCCCCCCCCAGCTTTTTGTTCCCTTGTAAATTGCTTTTCCAGTCTCTCTTCCCAATCTTTTCTAACCTCCTCAGACTCTTAAATAAATTATCAAGCAAGATTTTATGGGCCCTACTAATCACCTTTTTCACAGCAGCTTCTGTTCTAGGTTCAGCTAAAAACTGTACCACAGCAGCTTTTTCCCTATGACCCCCCCCCCCCCCGTCCCTTTCTCTTTGTTTATACTCTGATATCAGTCCCTGGTAGGGAAGGCAGTCTTGAATCTGCAGTCCAAACTTCTTGGCCTTATCCCACTCTATTATTTTCCCTCTCTAGTTATTTACTTCCAACACCTTAGTTCCTTTACCAGCTTTGCCTAGTAAATTCCAGCCCTCTCTTGGCCTATTTTCTCTACCCCTACTTGCAGTCATCCCTATCGCTAACACTTCCTTCCTCCATTCCCATACTGGCTTAGCTCTTGGAATACTTTCTGCAACTTTATGAACATAATATTCAACATGGTTATTTTCCTAAAGGATCTGCATCCAAAATCCCACTCTCTTCTTATTTCTTGAACTCCCCTCCACCTCAGCTTCATCATCATTTATTTACACTATGAATTATAACTTTCTGCTTGTGTTATGTATATGAGCCTTGACTGTACAGCTCTAAAATTTCCTTTTAAATCCATTAACCCTAAACCACCTTGTTGTATTGGGAGGCTCAGCTTATCCCACTTAACTCTTGCCCTCTTCCCTTATCAGATAATTTTCATCCGTATTAATTGTCCAGAACTTCTCCTCCGGTTGATAAAAAACACGTCTGACTTGTATATAAAATGATAGGGATTAAAACATTTTTGCTGCTTGTATTTTACTATCCATAAACAAGAGCTCCCAGTTTCTCATTTTTATGTTATCTTTTTTTTAGTCTCTTCCCTCATTTAGCTGCCATAACAGAATTATTTTTAATCCAAACTACTGAACACTTCACCTTATCTATCCATTCTTTATTACCATGCCAATTATATCCCTGAATTTTGTAGTCCCTTATTTTCTTTGCCAATGGCTCTAAATATAAAATAAACAGCAAAGGAGAAGATATCCCTGCCTGGTTCTGCTGATCAAAATAAAACTTATTGGAGAGGAACTCTCTCACTTTAATTCTTCCCTCTGATCCTTCATTCAATCCTCCTAATCACAATCAACCTTATTATTTTATCAAAGATACAAATGCGTCCACTGCTCTACTCATAAATCCCAGCTTACTCTGTCAAATGCTTTCTATGCGTCACGAACCACTACAGACAGTATATTTCTTACATTCTGCTTCCCTCTGGAGCATCACCATTCTATTAATTTTGTCAAATGTTTGCCTCCACTCCACAAAACCACACAGTTCCTTACCTATCAATTTTAGCAACACCTTTGCCATTTTTTAGCCATTACACACACTTTATAATCATGGTTTAGAATTTAAGTGGGTGTATATGAAGCTGGGCCTGATGAGTCTTGGGTAATGCAGCCACCACAGCTTTCTTCCAAGATGCCCATGCTTCATCTCTTTTTAAAACACTACTAAAATCTTCAAGATCTTTATCATTTTCTTCCTAACTTCCAAATGTTCACAAAAATAATATTAATACTGGAGACTTCCCTGCCAACTGATTATACATCACAGTTTTTATCTCATCTCCTCCCATCTTAACTATTAGTTCAGCCTCATCTTCCTCTAACCTTGGCATAATTGGCTGTTCCATAAACATTTCAATCTATGCTCTTTTTTCCCATACATTCTTCTGCTTTATACACATTTTCATAAAATTTCCAAAATATCTTTAATACTGCTACAGGATCTCTTGCCATTTTTCTTGTCATAGGCTCTAAGTTTGGAGCAACAATTTCTACCTTCTTTTGCCCAAGTCATTGAGCTAAATGTTTTTGTGCTCTGGAGTTATTTATTATCATTTGTTAACTGGATTGGTCCAGCTCAGCCAAAGGCCCGTTTTCAGTGGAGACCTGAGGAGAAAAGCTCCAGTTACAATTAGAATCAGTTATCAAAAAATAATTGTTTAAAAGCAATCTTAAACAGCATACTAACAAACTATTGCCTTATTTTCTCTTCAGCACTTTGTGGTTGCTGCTCTTTTTATTCTGTGAGATTCCCCTTATTCTGTCATAATTTAACCTTTGTCAGACGCTCTAAATAATTCCCATCTCTTCTTAAAAATCTCTCTCTCTCTATTTCTACCCTATTTTTCAACTCAATTTTAATTTTATCCCACTAGCTACCTCTTCTGAAGAGATTTCTATCTTCTCTATTAACTCTCAAATAATTTCCACAACCCATTCTTTGAATTTCTCTCTTTTTAACAAGTAGGTGGGAAAATAGTCTCATTTTTACTTAATTAACTTACATTTTTATCTTTGTTTTTATTGGTGCATCATCTGAAATAGTTATTGGACATGTGTCGAAGTTTTCAATTAAACACACGTGCTTCTGTGAAGCATACAAATCATATCCAGTCTAGCCCAGTTACTGTACCTTGGGGAATCGTCTGAGTTCCTACTACAGAACTCAGGTCTTCCATACCAAATATTTTCACAAATTTATTCAGAAAAGTACCCTCTTTTGTTACATTTTCCCTTCTAGGTCCTCCAATACATCCTTACTATTGCAAATCAAGTAATATTCCCCACCTACAAATAATTTTCCCTTCTGAAAGCTGATTATTTCTATCTAAACTTTGCTTTAGCTCCATAATAACAGTTTTTGGTTTAACTGCCAATCATTAGCGGACCGGAATTCCACTGTGGTGACCCCTAATCGGGAAAAGCTGAAAGACACAACAATTAAGTTTCCCTCACAAATTCCGGTACTTTGTACTTGACGGCATACCTAGTGTGACCCTAGGGGGGGGGGGGTCTGTGGGCGGATTTGGTTGAATTCAAGGAACCGAAGTGGCAAATCAAACTAAACATCCATGTGCTTCCAGGTCTTAATGACCATATGTCAACTGCTAGTGTGTTAAGGCTTCATTCATATGAAGTTTAATCATATTGTTATTTACAGTAAACCATTTTATTGTTTATTTTCATTATTTAGTATGGTTTTATCATTGTAGAGGAATCTCATTTTTTGGTTCATGTTTGAACTTATTTGTAAGGGGGAGAGCTACAAGATGGGTTGCTATAATGGGAATTTTTTTGTTATTCATTTTTTACCATTCATCGTCTTTTTGTGATCATGTGACTTTGAAGAGGTTTTTTTTTAAACTGGCCCATCTGTTCATGGTGTTATTCTGATGAAGTCAACTGCTATAAAATGACGAAAGTGCTCAATAAACATTTGATGTGATTTGGTTTGTCCTCCTTAGGAATGGCATTTTTGTTTATTGGTCTTGCCTAGGTTACCTAGTTGTTGTTTGTGATGTCTTTACCTGTACCTGTCGAGGGGATTCCTACACAGAATTTTACTGTTCTGGATAAAATTGCAGAAAATCCAGGGATGCTAACCCAGTTTATTCAACAGCTCTTCCAACAGCTTACTGCTCAGACTCACAACTGTAGTGGTAATAGTTTGAATGTTTCTCTATTCTGCTCAATTCCATCTGGTCAGGGTACAGCGAATGTTTTGGTGAACCTACCAACTAAAGTCCAACTTCCTATAGTTCTACCAATGTACCTGTTGCTTCTGGTTCTCGTATCAACTTAGCATCTTGGTTTGGGGCGGAGATGAACTTCTGAAGTGAAGCACCTAAAGAATTTGGTACTTTAAAGCAGTCCCTTAACGATTTGGAGTCAAAACTCTTAAAATGTACAGAATTACAAATTGAGAATTCCTACTTTTAGAAAGTATAGAAGTTGGAAGAGTGCCAAAAGGATTGAGGAGTTGGAAGTTTTAGAATGGGACAATGTCCAACTCAGCCCTGTATAAAGAGCTGACCAAGTTGTTTGACCATCATGGTTGTGAGATTATGGAAACACTTATTAAACACAACCAAAGGTCAAATGATTCCTTGTATCATGAGTTGGCAGACTTGGAACAGGCAATAACTACTGATTTGCTATTTCAGAACTCTGCGGAAGAATATAGGCAAATATTTGCTAACGTTGATAAGATTGCATTCAACATTAAAACGAGGAAGGAAAAGAAATTTGAAAGGGATAGAGTTGCTTAGTCTCAAAGCAGGCCTATCCGGAACCAAATATCAGGGTCAATTTGCATTCAGACGAACAACTTGAGTCCCACAAGAGTCAACCAATCACTGAACTGAATGACCCAATGGACTTCTCTAGACTGGTCTCTTTAGGGCAGGTATTACCAAGACATTCGGAGAGGTTGAGGAATCAGATGCATCAATCAGAAAACAACCAGAACCCAGTCAGAGAAGATCCAGGAGTACAGAACTGGCAGAACAATCCCAGGTGGAACCAGTGATGGAGGAGGAACTAACAGGGGCTGTCTTTTCTCGAGATGATGTTTCTTCTTTTATGAATTTAGCTTATCCATCAATCACCATGAACTCTAGAGGTGACTTTAAAGTTTACAATTTCTCCCGTCAAGTTTTTGAAAACAATTTACCTGATTTATTATTATTAAACGAGCAGAGACTTATACAAATTTATTAGAAGGTGAAAGTACAGTTTTGTACCTACCATAAATGTAGATGTCCGAACTGGATAGCATCTGCAGTCATAACAAGTGGGTTGTCCTGTCGTCAGGCAGCCCTGCAGTCGGCCGGATTCCAAAGTCCGGGTCCGGCTTCGGCTGATGTCGCACTCCACCCGACGTCATCTCTGTTGGTCTTCGGGTATAAAAGCATCAGCCGATGCCATTTTCCTCAGTGTTTCTTGCCCCAGATGCCAGTAGCCCTCTTGCATGCTAAAAATTTGGATAGATGCCAATGTTTCCAAATAGATAGAGGTAAACACAACAATAAGCATATATGTACATATATACAAACAAATACACCATAAAGACTCCCCAACAGCTAGCTATTAGGAGGGTAAACACCCTAGGAGTACCACAGAGGGAAGGAGGGAGGGTAATCCTGACTGCAGATGCTATCCAGTTCGGACATCTACATTTATGGTAGGTACAAAACTGTACTATGTCCTTCATGGATGCATCTGCAGTCATAACAAGTGGGTAGAATACCATAGCCAACAAGGGAGGAGGATAAAGGTAGATTATGGTGTGTTTAGGATCCCTTGCAGTACAGCAGTGGCAAACCCTGCTCGGGATCTGGAATATAGAGGCAAATTATAATGCTTGGCAAATGTATGCACGGAGGTCCAAGTAGCCGCCTCAATAATGTCTTTGGTTGCCACTCCTCGTAAGAAGGCTGTGGTAGTGGCTGTTGCCCTTGTAGAATGAGGTCTTATGTTCTGTGGAATTGGTTTTCCATGGAAGGTGTAACAGTATCGTATGCAGTTTCCTATCCATTTGGAGATTGTCTGTTTGGAAATAGCTTTTCCTTCCCTTCCTGTTGCATAGGCTACAAAAGTTGGTCAGTCTTTCTGCTGTTTTTTGTTCTGTCCAAGTAGTAGCGTAGCTGTCTATGTACATCCAAGGTATGCAGTATTCTTTCCCCTCTGTTTTGTGGGTTGGGAAAGAAGGTAGGTAGGTGGATTGCCTGGTTCAAAGACACTCTGGATACCACCTTGGGCATAAATGTAGGATTAGTCCTCATGGACACTCTATCTTGGTGGAAGATTAGGAAGGGTTGCACTGCCATTAAGGCCTGTAGTTCTGAAACCCTCCTTGCTGAAGTTATTGCCAGTAGGAAAGCAGTTTTCCATGACAGGTGTTGTAGGTCTGCTGTTGCTGCTGGTTCAAAGGGTGATAGTGTCAACTTTTCTAGCACAAAGTTTAAATCCCAAGCTGGTAATGGTGGTTTCCTTGGAGGTTTTACATTCTTGATTCCTCTGAGGAACTGCCTGAGCAAAGGGTGCGAAAAACAGGTGGATCAAAGCTGTATTCTGCTGAAATAGCTGATGCATGTATCTTGATGGAGGAGTAGGACAGGCCTGAATGAAGAAGTTCGCCAGATACTCCAGAATGTTAGGCATATCTATGTTTGACACATCTTTTCCTCTTTCCGTACTCCAAATGACAAACCTTTTCCATTTTCCAGCATAGTTCCTTCTTGTTGAAGGTCTGCGTGCTTCAAGAATAATGTCTTTAACTCTTTGGGAAAGTTCTGGATTAGCTGCTGTTATGTGATGTTCCATGCAGTCAGTTGCAGCGTTTTTAGGTTTGGATGTATGATGCTGTAGTTGTTCTGAGTTAACATCAAAGGCATCAGAGGTATTGGCCACATTTTGTTCGAGACATGCTCTTCAGTAGTGGGTACCAGTGCTGTCTTGGCCAGTTTGGAGCTATCAGGATTATCCTTGGACGTTCTTCCTTGATTTTTAGTAGTACCTTGTGTATCAAAGGAAGAGGTGGGAATGCATATGCTGTTAGGCCTTTCCAGTTGAAGGAGAGTGAGTCCACTTTCCATGCTAGTGGGTGGAATGTCCTTGTGCAGAATTTTTGAGCTGGTGATTGAGAGGTGATGCGAATAGGTCTATCTGTGGCATTCCCCATTTCTTTGAGATGGTCTTGAAGATGTCCGGTGCAGTTTCCATTCGTGGGCATCCGAAGTGGTTCTGCTTAATATGTCTGCTAGAGTATTGTCTTTCCCCGGTACAAATATTGCCTGTAACTGAATGTTGTAGCTGAGTGCCAGGGTCCACAGCTCCAAGGTCATTCTGCATAGGTGGTATGAATGAGTGCCTCCCTGTTTGTTGATGTACCACATGACTGTGGTGTTGTCTGTCCTTATCATCAACTGGCCCTCTTTGAGAAATGGTTTGAACTTTTGGATTGCCAGTTTTACTGCCAGCATTTCTTTTAGATTGATGTGCAGGCGAAGTTGATCCTGTGTCCACAATCCTTGCACGCATTTGTCCAGCATGTGGGCCCCCCCATCCTAGGTCTGAAGCGTCTGTTGTGATGGTCTGGCTTGGTTGACATCTGCGAAAGGGTAGGCCTGGGTTTGACTGGCATGCCTGAGCCCACCATAGGAACTCCTGTTTTAAGCATGGAATTAGTGGGATTTCTGTTTCTAGACTGTGTCTGTGTTGGGACCATAAATTCTTTAGGTACCACTGTAGTTTCCTCATATGTAGTCTGGCAAATGGGACCAAGATTATGCATGATGCCATGAAGCCCAAGGCCTGCAGAACTTTTCTTGCTGTTAACTTGTTCAGTTTTGTTAGTGCCAAGAAGTAAAGAGGAAGTTCTTTTTGTTTTTCTGTAGTCAGGAATGCCATTTGTTGTACTGTGTCCAATTCCGCGCCCAAGAACGTCCTTGTTTGGGATGGTATCAGCCTTGACTTTTGTAAATTGACTGTGTATCCCAGTCCTTGTAGCAAGTAAATGACCCTTTGTAAATCTGTTGTCAGCTTGCTTTTGTTGTCCCCTTGTAGCAGGCAGTCGTCCAGGTATGGGTAAATTTGAATTCCTGTAGTCTGCAATGGGCGATTACTGATGCCAGGCATTTTGTGAATACTCTGGGCGCAGTAGATAAGCCAAAGGGCAATGCTGAGAATTGATAGTGCTCTGATCCTGCAAGAAATCTGAGGTATCTTCTGCAGATTGGTCGAATGGGGACGTGCAGGTATGCCTCCTTGAGATCTAGAGTTACCAGCCAAGACTCCTTGCCCAGCATGGGAAGAAGTTGCTGTAGGGTCAGCATTTTGAATTTTGGGACAATGATGTATGTATTTAAGGTGGACAGGTCGAGAATTGGTCTCCAACTTTTTTCCTTTCTTGGAACTAGGAATAGTCTGGAGTAGAACCCCTTTCCTTGTTCTGCTGTTGGCACTCTTTCCACAGCTCTCATGTTTGCTAACTCCATTATCTGGCGTAGAGCCTCTGTTTTTTGATTTGGAGGTAGGTTTGGCATTCCTCTTTTGACTGGTAAAGTGTGGAAGTGAAACCGGTAACCTTGATCTATGGTTTGTAAAATCCACTTGTCTTTTGTTATGTAGTGCCAGTTCTTTGAAAATAAGGTTAACTTTCCGCCTAGAGGAGCTGCTATTTGTTCCCTGGTAGGCGGATTTAGGATTAAGTCACTGTGGTTGTGCTGATGTAGTGGCAGTGGCTGTGTCTGCGCCTCTGTTGTTACCTTGCCACTGTCGTCCTCTGTAGGCACCTCCTCTGGATTGGTTTCTGCCTCTGGAGCGTCTATTCCTGCCCCTTTGAAATTTTGTGGAGTCAGGAAAGGACCAATTTTTGGCAGGCCAGTTCCTGCTAAACCTTGGGGGTTGAACCTGCAAGAAATCTTTAACAGTTTGAACAGATTTTGCCTTTTCTTCCATTTTCTTCATAACCTGCTGGGCAGGTGTACCAAACAAACTTGTCTTGTCCATAGGAGCATCTAGCAACTTAGCTTTAACATGATCCGGTAAAGCTTGTTCTTTTAGCCATGCATGTCTTCTTATCACTGTGCCCGTCATGGCTGATCTAAATGAAGCCTCCAGTGCATCATAGCCACATTTTAAGGAATGGTTGCTAACCTGTTGTATGTTATTTACCATCTCTAATACATATTTCTTATCAAGAGATTCATCAGTGGTTAGTTTTTTAGTTAACTGATCAAGCATAAACTCTTGGTATTGTATCATGTGAAACTGACAGTTTAATGCTCTAGCTGAGAGAGTAGCTGAAGTGTAGACCTTTTTACCCCATCTGTCTAATGACCTTGCTTCCCTTTCAGAAGGAATAGGGTTTTTAGCTGTGGTCGCTGCTACTGCCTTGGGACCCTGGGATATAGTTTCTGGGTCTGCAAGTGGGGCCTTATAAAGGTGGTGATGAGTATCTGGCACCCTGTAAAATCTGTCTGGTTTGGCAGGGGCTGGGGTAAAGAATCTGGAGCGGAGCAAACATCATTGAAAGCATCATCCACCACAGAGAGAACAGGAGGTATAGCTAAGGGCCTGTGCTGTGGGAGGTGCAGAAAGGTCCTAAGTCTTTTCTGGAGTCTGAAAAATCCTGTTGCTGCCATTGGAACTGTTCTCGCATGGCATGCAAGGTTTCCCAAAGGAGAATTCTTCTGGTGGGGAAGCAGCTGGAATGGATTCTTCAGCATCAGAATCTTCAAAATTGGAGAAGGGAGCCTCAGGCTGGTCAGTTATGTCTGATTCATCAGCAGAATCATCAGAAGACACTGGCTCAGGGGCTCTGCCCTAGGTCTCTTCTCTGGGGCTGAGAGGCCCTGTCTGGGTGAGATTGAGATCCTCTAATTAAAGAAATTAAATCTTCTGCCAAAGAAAGCATTTGAGAACTAGAAGAGGGCCTGGATGTGGGGGGTTTAACAGGCACTGTTTTAGAAGTCTTGGCTGCTTTAGCCCTGGCGAAGGCCTTAATGGACATGGCAGCAGGAGGCCTAGCAGCACCACGTGCTGGGGTAGAGACATCCAAGGGAATGGTGTCAGATAAGTCAACCACCGTAGTGGGTAAAATTTCTGAGGTCGATTCAAGAGTTGTAGCAGGGGCCTCAGTTGTAAGAATAGGTTCAGCTGTACTTTGATCAGTTTTCTCGGTTTCAGCCGAAACCGAGACACTCGCGGTTTGCTTTACCGTGGTTTCGGCCGAAACCGCGGACCGCGAGTGTCGGTCTTTATCTTTGCGTTTTTTGGGGGTAGTCGGAGGATCCGACGGCATAATGTACGCAAAATCAGAACCGAAAAACTGTTCTGCAAACTCCGACCGACGTCTAAGCGTTCGTCGGTTGAAAGAGGCACAGGCCGAACAGGCTGCTACGTCGTGGGCTGGGCCTAAACAAGGCAGACAGTAAGAGTGGAAATCTTTATGAGGTATTTGTTTCCCACAGGTTAAACAATTGTTAACTTTTTCTGACATCGGCTGAGGCAAGAAAGAGTCCCCAACGGGGTACTTAGCTTTAGAAGTCTTCGAAGTAGTATTCGGTAGAAATAATCTCTGGATCCGACCGACCGGCACTTGCGAACAGCTTCTGCTTCGGGCGCCACGCGGCAAGAAAGACTGAGGAAAATGGCGTCGGCTGATGCTTTTATACCCGAAGACCAACAGAGATGACGTCGGGTGGAGTGCGACATCAGCCGAAGCCGGACCCGGACTTTGGAATCCGGCCGACTGCAGGGCTGCCTGACGACAGGACAACCCACTTGTTATGACTGCAGATGCATCCATGAAGGACATCACCAACCTTTTGATAACTCCTTACATGAAGATAAGGTTGGGACATTCACATGCGGCTTCTGTAAGCAATGCAAATTTATAATTGATCGTGACAGTAACAAAATCAACAACCAAATTGTCAAATCCAATGGTTATTTCACATGCAATTCCACTGGGGTCATTTATGTAGCTTTCTGTAACCTCTGTACAAGTTTTTACTGTTGTAAAAATGCAGAGGAAACTAAAAGACAGAATTTACGAACACTTATTAGAAATCAAAAATAAGAATGAAAAAAATGCTTTATTTAAGCAAACTATTAAGTTTCCCTTACATAATTTTTGGTTCTTTGTACTTGACAGAGTACCTAGGGACCCTAGAGGGGAAGTGTGGGTTGATTTGGTTGAATACCATTAACTGGGAAAACTACTCATGTACCAACTCTTTTGCTCAACGTTTTCTGGAATTCATAGATTCCAGCTCCTTGGATCAACTTGTCCACACCTCCATCACGGCAGCAATATCCTAGACCTGGTCATTACTGACATGGGCAACTGGTGTTTCACACCAGAGGTCAATTCCTCATTGGTCAGATCCCAACACAAGCTAATCACCCTAGACATCCACATCCCACTCCCACCCCCACTAGAGAAACCATCATAAAAAATGTCTGCAAAGTGGAAAACTTCATGACACCCATGCAGACGGACATCAAAGGTGCGACTGCTGAATCCTACGCAAATGCACTTTATAAGCAATTACACAAGTGCATGGATCGTGCTATCCCTAACAGAACTAAGATGCTATCCTCCAAAAAAAGGAAGCCAATCTGGTGGTCCCCTGCCATAAACAAACTCTACAACAGAAGAAAGAAACTGCTGCAAAAAAAAAAAAAAAGGAGTAAAATCTCATGACTGGAGGAACTACCTGGTCAGCCTCAGTAAGAAGCTGAGATCCCTCATAAAATCCTCCAAAGCTAGTTACAAAAACAAAATCGCCACTGTTTCTAAAGACAACCACAAAGCATTCTATAGCTATGTCAAGAATCTCAATGGCAACACTCAGATATGCTCTGAGTTACAGCACAATGGCACTAAATATACAAAACCAACTGATACTGCCAACATCTTGGCATAGGTTCAGTGCTAACTTTACGCCCCTCATCTCCTAAAGGGCCCATCTCTATACTGGAAGAATGCAAAGTTCCTGTATTCACGGCTGCAGACGTAAAAAAAAACACTCTCCAAAGCCAAGAACACAGAATCCATGGGACCTGACAAATTCCCAGGCTGCGTTCTACACGAACTACAGAACGAACTGGCACCCCACCCAAGTACCATGGTCAATCATAGCCTCACCTCAGGCTTTGTGCCCACTGAATGGCGCACAGCGAAGGTTATCCCACTCCACAAAGGGGGATCCACCAAGGACCCCGGGAACTACCACCCAATTAGCCTGACGAGCCTGGTCTGCAAGGCTATGGAACTTAAAAACAAAGACATTGGTAATCTCCAAACTCTGGACCCCACCCAGTTTGGGATTGTAAAAGGTTTCGTACCCAGTGAGTAGCGCACAGCTATAGTTATCCCGCTTCACAAGGGAGGATCCACCTTGAATCCTGGGAACTACCGTCCCATCAGTCTGACAAGCCTGATTTGCAAGGGCATGGAACGCATTAACATGGAACTTATAAACAAAGACATTGGCAACCTTCAAACATTGGACCCCACCCAGTTTGGGTTTGTGAAGGGCCGATCTTGTCTCCTGAATCTGACTGACTTCTTCATATCAGTCTACAGAGCTGTGGACGAGGGTAAGGCAGTCCACACAGCCTATCTGGACCTCGCCAAGGCCTTTGACACCATCCCCCACTCTGGAATCATAGATAAACTTACTAAGTTGGCATAAATCCCTACATCACTCGATGGGTTGCTAACTGGCTTACTGACAGAACCCAGACAGTAAAAGTAGCAGACTTCAAATCCAGCTCCAGAGAAGTGACAAGTGGAGTACCTTAGGGTTCAGTCCTGGGAATGCTCTTGTTTGGCATCTACTTCTCTGAAGTACAGGCCAATACTAAGGGACTCTGGCTAACAAAGTCTGCAGATGACTGCAAACTGGGAGCCATTATTGAATCCCCAAATTATGTGGATATTCTACAAAAGGGCCTTACAGAAACAGATGCCTGGTGCCAGAGCCATGGGCTCAAGCTTAATGCCAAGAAATGTATAGTTATCCCCTTTGGAAAAAAACATGTACCCATGAATTACCACATAGGTGGCAGGACACTAAACATCGAAAGTGTGATAAGAGACTTGGGGACACAGGTGGACAGTGGTCTCACTTTCGATAACCACATTGCCACAACAGTCAGGAAATCCTTCTATGTGGCACACCTCATCACTAAGGGCTTTTCATCCAGAAAAAAGGAGGTCATTGTCCCACTGTACTCATCCCTCATTAGACCCATTATAGAGTATAATGCCCCATTTGGTATGTACCTCACAAGACATCTGCAACAGCTGGAAAGGCCACAGAAATACCTCACTAAAAGAATCACAGGCCTAAAGCAGATGCCATATACTGACCGTCTAAAAAAACTCCAGCTATACTCTGTGGCATATCGTCTACTCAGAAGCGATCTCTGCTTAACATACAAGGCCATGTCAAACCCTGAGCTGTTGGACATGCTCCACTTAAAGAAATCCCAATATCTCAGAGCCACACGCTCCAGGGATCTAAACCTTGTCATCACAATGACCAAAACATGCTGGAGGGATAGGTTCCTGACCCAGAGACTCCCCATACTCTGGAATAGACTGCCCATACATATCAAGCAGAGCACCTCTTAGGGCATCTTCAAAAGGAACCTTGATGATTGGATGGGAGATAGGAAATTCACCCCGGGGATCATGCGAGTCGCCCTGCTAGACAGGGGCCTGGAGAAGTAAATATTGTGGGAAGAAATATCCAGGGAATTGTTATGCTAGGCTTGCATAGGTCCCTAGGGCCGATAGCCTAGTACCAACCTATGAACCTATGTCTCCTAAACCTGATAAACCTCTTTGAATAAGTCACCAAAGCCGTAGAGGAGGGTAAGGTAGTTCTCACAGCCTATCTAGATCTCGCCAAGGCTTCGGCCACCACCCCCCACTCTGGAATTATAGATAAACTCACTAAACTAGGTATAAATCCCTATGTCACAAGATGGGTTGCCAACTGGATCACTGACAGAACCCACACTGTGAAAGTAGCAGACTCCAAATTCGACTTCACACCAGTGACAAGTGGAGTACCACAGGGTTCAGTCCTGGGTCCTCTCCTGTTTGGTATCTACTTCTCTGAAGTACAGGCTAACACAGAAGGTCTTTGGCTAATGAAGTTCGTAGATGACTGCAAACTAGGAGCCATAATTGAAACTCCTAATGATGTAGACATTCTGCAAAAGGTCCTCACTGAGACAGATGCCAGGTGTTAAAGCCATGGCCTCAAGCTCAATGCCAAAACGTGCATTGTCATCCCTTTTGGTAAAAACTCTGAACCCATGAACTACCACATAGGCGGTAGTCAACTTAACACCGAAAGTGTGATAAGAGACCTTGGGACACAGGTGGACAGTAGTCTCTCCTTTGATAATCACATTGCCACAGTAGTCAGGAAATCCTTCTATGTGGCACACCTCATCACAAAAGGTTTCTCATCCAGGAAAAGAGAGGTAATTGTTCCCCTCTATTCATCACTCATTAGACCTATTATAGAGTACAATGCCCCTTTTGGTATGTACCTCACAAGGCATCTATAACAACTGGAAAGGCCGCAGAAATACCTCACAAATAGGATTACCAGCCTCAAACAGATGTCCTACACAGACAGTCTCAAAAAATTCCAGCTTTACTCCGTCGCACATTGCCTAATCAGAGGCAATCTCTACCTAACATACAAAGATATGTCAAACCCAGAGCTGTTGGACATGCTCCACTTAAAGAAATCCTAATCCCTCCGAGTTGCACGCTCTAGGGACCTAAACCTTGTCACCACAATAAACAGAACATGCTGGAGGGATAGATTCCTGTCCCAGAGACTTCCCATACTCTGGAACAAACTACCTATCTATATCAAACAAAGCTCCTCTTTAGCACTCTTCAACAAAAATCTTGATGATTGGATGGGAAATAGGAAATTCACCCCGGGGATCACTTCTGTGGCTCTGCTCGACAGGGGCACAGGAAAATAATTCTCTTGGGTGGTGAAAGCCAGGGTACCTTTTTGGCTAGGCTTATACAGGCCCTAGGGCCAATAGCCTAGTACCTACCTAGGAATGCCCATGTGCCTCCAGGTCTTAACGACCATATGTCAATTGCTAGTGTGCTAAGGCTTCGTTCATATGTAGATTAATCATATTGTTATTTACAGTAAGCTATTTTATTTTCATTATTTTTTGGTTCATGTTTGAACTTATTTGTTAAGGTAGAAGGCTATATGACTGGTTGCTATAATGGGATATTTT
>NC_056725.1:519818422-519918422 GCF_019279795.1 Protopterus annectens | reverse complement strand
ACTACTACAGAGGTATTCTCATTTACTTAGCACCAGTATTTTCTTCTCATCATACCTTGTACATCCTGTACATGGCTATGCACAAGATCAAATATTTTTCCTCTTGCCACTGTTGTGTAATAGGCTGCTAGACATACTTTTCCATGACACAAATTTGTATTTGCAGCTGTAAATATATTACAGAAAATACTGCAATACCACATTACATATCTCAATATACAAAGGATGCTTTTTGTGCCACGTTTTACTGTTATTCCATTGCATAAGCTTATACTATGTTTTGCCTTGCAGGCCTGGCAGTGGCTGAAGACAGTCGTGAACGAACACACACACACACACACACACACACACACACACACACACACACACACACACACACGCACACACACACGCACACACACACACACACACACACACACACACACACACCTCTTCTCTGCCACCCACTCTTTGGCAAAAAAATTGAAAAATCTTGTACTTGTGGATGGCAAACTGCCTGTTGTGAAGCACAATGTGACACAATGAATGCATACATAAGCCTGGGCATTCATCCTGTGCCCTACAAGTCCACCTCTGCCTTCTGGCAAGTTGCATCTATCTCCTAGCTTCACAACACAACCAAGCACCAAGGAAGATAAGAAAAAATAGGACCCAGACCAGCTAGTCAAGTAAAGCGTCCAGCAACAGATGGCTGGCTCTATATCTAGAGCCCCTGACTGCCTCCATTTCTTCATTCAATACCAAGAAGTCAGTGGGCAGGGAAGCAGGCCACATGGAGGAAGTCACCCAAGAAACCAATATGGCATTAACCAAGAACTTAAGCCCCTGCTCAAACAAACCACTTATGTCAAAAGGAGAATACAATGATGACATACTGGTGTGGGCAAAGCCATTATTTGCTGTCCTGGTGGAAAATGGAGCTCAGAATGACAACCAAGCTGGGATTACACGGGAGGACTGAGTAGCTCTCCACATGTGGAGGGAGGCAGCGAAGCTCCTAAATCTCACCCAATAGTGAGAAGGTGTCTAAAGGAAACATCCCAGCATGTTGTAGTGAGCATAGCCTCAACCTAAAGTTACAGCTCTACCTGCATGAGATCATAGCAGGATTCTAGTTTGCACATTACCCACACTACTTGCTTTGCCTGTAAACATTACTAGTGATGCTGGCCAGCACGGTTAAAACCATACTTAAAGATTAACTCGGAGCATGGGTTGGACTCATTAAGGACATCACTTTAAAAGCAGCTCATAAAATGGGGGAAAAAAAGAAGCCAGCAAAAGGCTGTCCAGGTTGTCAACCAAGGTGAAATCATGAACTGATATAGGCAAGCCTAATGCTCACAGTTCTAGACAATCATCCACTGCAGAGAAAAAAAAAAGTTTGAAGGTTAAGGCAAGATCTTACAATCTTCCCTGATCCCAGACTTAGGGAGGGGCTCCAGAAGTCAGGACTCCTCCTATTAGGACGGGCAGAAACATGGAGAGGCGAGATGCACAGTTGAGAACCTTAGAGCCCCAAAAGACAGAAGAATTCCTGCTAGTTGTATTCTCGTCTTTCACACTACCAGCTGGACATTAACCTGGCAAGGACTTACAGAAGAGTTCCAATCCCTACCACACACCCCTCACTTCGCAAAAAAAAAAAAAGTTGTTCCAGTATAACGATAGCACTCTGTGTATTCCAGGATACAAAACGATCATGCGTTCAGATCCACTGACAACCGTGGGGATGCATCTGTACTTATTTATTCATAAATACATTTTTCATCAGATTTCACATGATACAAACAGAGAAATGGTTAAAGTCCTAGCTGCACTCAGTAAAATGAATCATTACAAAATAGCCAATTATAGATTCCCACCTATTACTCCTTCAGAAAATGTAGAGCACTTTAACCAATTAAGAAAAGTTAGGGAGAAAACACATACCTTTCTTAAGCATAACTTCAGCCAGCTATCCAAACTAGCAAACATTTACTAGCAACAACAAAAATGTCCAGAGATTAACAATTCCCACTACCCACCTGAGGTATTAATCTTCTTGATCTTGGCCTCAAACATTTTTCCCAGTTACATTACTCTGCTTGCCCCCACCCCTTACTAATAAAAAAGATGTATTTATTTATTTATTTTGCTTTTGTTCACTAGGTTTGTCCAGTTGGGTTTAGTCAAAACCCGCTTTTTAGCAGAAGCCCCGGGAGAAAAGCTTCAACTTATTATAAACATTTTTAAACATGAATTCAATAATGCACATGAACAGACAGACATTAAGAAATGTAAATTAACAATCACACACACATTTGCTAATTAGATTACATTCATATGAAATAAAGGCAACTATTACAGTATAAGAGATACTTCTGCATTAGTGGATGTCAAACACTGAGCATTTGAAGAAGTGTATTTGTCAAACAGGTAAGAGATCACTCAACTAGTGCTTAGAAATTCACTGAAATAGATGAGTGAAGGAATTAGGTAGAGCAGATAATGCAAATGTAGTTAAGAGGTACATGGCTATCACAAGGTTTATATTAGAAGTACAGAAGTGGGAGTGAGCAGTGAGACAAAACTATGAATATGGCTGGGAGATGCTAACAAAACCATTCAGGTATTCATTAAGACTAGTTGAAGGATATAGAAGACTGAATAAAGAGAACTGGTTTGACAATATGGCAAGCTGAAGATTGCAGAGACATTTATCCTGAGGATGTACAGAAATACATCTATTGATTTGATGAGCGAAGTTTTAGTTATGTTTAAATGAGTTTACATTTTGAATGCCTTTCAATGATGGTGGGATGAGGTTCCATGGTTTACCTGCACTATTTGAACATATTGAGTCACTTGTTTATAATGATTTCCCTAGAACTTAAATACAAGAATATTCCCCCAGTAGAATTTACGTTCTAATTTTATGGCTTGTAGAGAAGTCGGTGAAGTGTATTTAGTTGAGAAAGAGCTAATGATACAAAGACTTCTCTGTAAGCCAAAAATCCTGAGTATTGCAGTTAGCTGAGAATGAGCTAAGTGATGTGGCAATTCTAACCAATTTAATTTTCTGCAGGTTAGGCAGTTGGGTCTATTGTTGTAATAAAACAGCCAGATTTGCAGTAAACTACAACATTGCTCAGATATGGACAGTTCTGACAACTGAAGGTTAGTGAAGATTGGGGCAGCATAGAAGAAAGATGGCAGTAAGAAAGTAGACGCTATACTTCTTAATAAAAAATCTATCTCACTGACATAGTCAGAAGATGTCTTCTGACTAGGTCAGTGAGGTAGGTTTTTACTCTGTATAATGTACCTAGTATTTTTAAAACCATATGTGGTGGTGGTGGTGGTTGAATTTCAGCTGGTTATCTTTAATGACATCCAATAATTTTGTATCATTTGCTTGCTCTGTTCATAGTATTGCTGGCAGAAATGACAGCAAATACGGTTTTGTTAAAGATGTATTTTGGGGTAAAGGGCAGTAGTTTTTTTTTTTTTTTTTTTTAGGGTTCAGTAGTAGTTTTGAATTTTTAGCTAGGTTTCAATCGGTAAGGGGGCTTTGGTACTTGCGTATTATTGCAACCAAATTAGGAGCAAGGGAAGTGGCTAATTTGCAAGCCCTTCTCCTGCCAAATACTTTTGTCAAAGTTACTTGGGAACTATGGCACAGACTCCTTTAAAAAAGTGAAGTACATATTTACTTCCCTGTGTAAGACTATTGCATTGTAAAAAGCATGCATACAAGGCATGATAGTGAAAGTTGTCAGCGTGTGGAACAAATGAAACTTGCCCTTCATTCATCTGCTACTGTCTGACACACAAGGTACAGTTGTGTACACTTACCATAAATGTAGATGTTAGAGTGTACTCACTGTTGCAGTCCTAACATATGGGTTATCTGGCTCCTGGTAGCCCTCAGTCGACCCGAATACCAGAATCCTCGGTATATGACGTCGGCTGTAAAACTGATGTCAGAACGTCAGGTATAAAGGGAGGCAGCCAATTCCATATCCTCAGTTTTTCTTGCCTTAACTGTCAGGTGGCCCCCAAAAAAGGCTAAGCCAGGAAGGAAACACCCTGGAAACATGCCATTCAAAAAATAAAATATCTAGTCTGTGCCTTAGGAAAAAAAGGGGGAATGGAGGGTGGGAAACCAGGACTGCAATAGTGAATACACTCGAACATCTACATTTTACATTTATGGTAAGTGTACACAACTGTACTATGTTCTTCGTGTTTCACTGTTGCAGTCATTACACTTGGGTTGATTCCCAAAGCCCAGGAAAAAGACAGGAGGAGGAGGAAGGATCACAGATTAAGGGTTGGTAAGAAGGCCCTGCAAAATTGCAGAGGCAAAACCAGCCCTGGATTTAGAAAACAAAAGTAGACTGTAATGCTTTGTGAATGTATGGACAGAAGACCAAGTAGCTGCTTCTAGAATGTCCTTAGTAGGCACACCTCTCAGAAAGGCTGCAGAGGTAGAGGCTGCTCTAGTAGAATGGGTCCTAATACCCTGAGAGGAAACCTTCCCATGCTGTAAGTAACAAAAGTGAATACAATGAGCAATCCATTTGGAGATGGTCTGTTTCGAAATAGCTTTACCCAGAGCCCCAGGAGCAAAACTGACCAACAACTGCTCAGATTTCCGAAAGGGTTTAGTCCTGTTTAAGTAAAATCTCAGCTGTGTATGAACATCAAGAGAGTGCAGAATCATTTCCCCCTTATTATGGGGATTATTGAAAAAAAGGTAAGCAGGTGAATAGACTAGTTAAGGGTCAGACTGGAAACCACCTTAGGCATAAAGGAGGGATTAGTTCTCAGAGACACTTGATCTGAATGAAAAATAATGAAAGGTTCTACTGCCATTAAGGCTTGCAGCTCCGAAACCCTTCTGGCTGAAGTAATAGCCAAAAGAAAAGCAGTCTTCCAGGAGAGAAACTTCAAATCTGCAGAGACAGCTGGTTCAAAGGTAAGTAGAGTAAGCTTTTCCAGGACAAAATTAAGATCCCAAACAGGAGTAGGAGCTCTTCTGGGAGGTCTAAGACTGCTAGCTCCCCTCAGGAAATGCTCCATCAAGGTGTGAGAAAAAATTGTCTGCTCAAAAGAACAATGAGCAGAAATTGCTGAAGCATGAATTTTGATTGAAGAAAAGGAAAGGCCACCATTAAGCAGTCCTGCTAGGTAGTCAAGAATGAGGGAAAGAGAAGGTTGGGAAGACTTCTTTAGCCTGCATCCAAGAGCAAAATCTCTTCCATTTATCCGCATTGGATTTTCTAGTGCTAGGCCTCCTGGCCTCATGAAGAACTTCAACCACCTGTTGTGAAAGATTTAAGGTATTATCCAGGCAGCTAAATGCAGAGTTTGAAGATGAGGATGAAGAAAATTTTCCCCCTTCCCAAACCAAAAGGTCTGGTACCAGGGGAAGATGCCAAGGCTGAGCCTGGGAAAGGCTGCGAAGAGGAGGATGCCAGTGCTGCCTGGGCCAATCTGGTGCTATAAGAACAGCCGTTGGTTTTTCATCCCTTATCTTTAGCAGCACTCTGGGAAGAAGAGGCAGAGGAGGAAATGTATAAATTGAGAGTTGTGTCCATGGGAAGGACAATGCGTCCACTCACCAAGCTTTGTTGTGAAACTCCCTGGTGCAGATGGTTGGAAGGAGATGACTGGCGTGAGAGGAGAAAAGATCCACTTGGGGAGTGCCCCAATACTGAGTGTTGCGATGGAAGATGGTCTTGTTCAGTTGCCACTCGTGAGGATCCAGAACATGTCTGCTCAAATGATCCGCCAAGGAGTTTAGCCTCCCTGGAAGATACTGGGCTACTAGATGCATGCCCATGGAAGCTGCTATAGTATCATGCTTTGTCTGCACAAGGGATAAGAGCGAGTCCCCCCCCTGCTTGTTGATGTACCACATGACTGTGGTATTGTCTGTCCTGATCAGAAGAGTCCCAGGGTAGAGTAGGTCCTTGAAAGCCAGCAAGGCCTGCTGCACTGCCATCAGTGCCTTTAAGTTTATGTGCAGATGAATTTGCTGGGTGCTCCAAGTCCCCTGTATGCCCCTGCCTTCCAGATGTGTCCCCCATGCATAATCTGAGGCGTCTGTGGTGGACGGAAAGGCAGACAAGCTGTCACCCACCAGATAAACTCCATTTGTAGACAGGGAATTCGGGGAAGAATCAAGTCTAAAGTCCTGTGTGTGTTGACACCAAAGGTTCTTGAGGTACCATTGAAGTTTTTTCATATGCAGCCTTGCATATGGGATCATCAGAATACATGAAGCCATGAACCCCAGTGCTTGCAGGAATTGCCTTGCAGAGAGCTGGGTCATGCTTGCCAAGTTCTTGAAGTAAACCGAAAGATCTCCTTGCTTCTCTTGTGGGAGGAATACCATCTGGGTGGCTGTATTCAGACTCGCTCCCAGGAAAACAATCTCCCTTGTAGGAACCAACTTTGACTTCTTTTCGTTGAGTGTAACCCAAAGAGGTGTGAATGTTCTTCACAAAGTCCAAATCCTTTTGTAGTTGTTCTGGGGAGTTTGCTGGAATGAGACAGTCGTCCAGATAAGGATAAATTTGATAAGGATAAATATGAATGTTTCTCTGCCTGCAAAAAGCAATGGCTGGATCCAGGCACTTCGTAAAAAACTCGGAGCAGTAGATAAGCCAAAGGGCAGTGCAGAGAATTGAAAGTGCTGCTCCCCAGCACTGAAATGAAGGAACTGCCTGCAACTGTCCCTTATTGGGATGTGCAGATAAGCCTCCTTGAGATCCAAAGTTACCAGCTATGAATCTTGCCCAGCATGGGCAGTAACTGTTGGAGAGTGAGCATCTTGAATTTGGGAATCACCAGAAACGTGTTGAGAATAGACAGATAGGGCACCAGGTGCCCCCTTTTTTGGGTACCAGAAAAAGTCTTGAGTAAAAACCTAGGTCTGCCTGATTTGCAGGAACTGGCTCTATGGCCCCCATAGTCAGTAGAGAAGAAATTTGATTTTCTACCTCTGCCCTGAGAGTACTGGGTGTTGTCTGGGTACCCTTGTAAAACAGGGAAGGATGTGAAAATGAAGCTTGTAACCTTGGTTTACTATACTGAGCACCCATATGTAGTCTGTGACGGTAGACCATACCTCTGCGAACCTGGCTAACCCCCCCCCCAAAAGGAAACCCTGGGACTACCGAGGTAGGCACAAGAAGGCGGGAGTCATTCAGAATGCTTGCTTTGGGAAGCTGGCTTAGAACTTCCCGATTTAGCAGAAGAAGAATGCCACTGTTTAGCCCTTTGAGGGGCAGAAGCCTGCCCTCTGGAAGATCTGAAACCCCTAGGCCTAGAGCAACCCTGCTTGCCAGGATCAGGGAAAGACCAATTCTTGGAAGGATAATGCCTACTAAACCGGGGAGGCTGAACCTGAAGGAAACCTTTTACAGCTTGCATAGATTTCGCCTTATCCTCCAACTTCTTCAGTACCTCCCTCAGCCTTGTTACCAAAAAGGTTGTCTTTGTGCAAAGGAACATCCAGCAATTTAAATTTAACAGGTTCAGAAAGAGGCTGCTCCCTGAGCCAAGCATGCCTCCTAATAACGGAACCAGTGGCTGCTGCTCTGCAGGAAGCCTCCAAGGTGTCAAAACCACAATGTAGTGAATGCTTATTAACTAGAGTGGCAAAATTCCGTAAGTCTTGTAAATCTTTGTTCTCCGACATGGAAGGAATATCCCCAACTTTAGCCTTAATAGCCTCCAAAGTATGCTGCTGATACTTAAGCATGTGAAAAAGACAATTCACAGATCTAATGGCAAGAGTTACAGAGGTATACACTTTTTTATCCCACCTGTCCAAGGCTCTAGTCTTCTTATCAGAAGGTACATGGTTTTTAGCAATAGTAGCCTTAACACCCTTGGGGCCTTGAGAAATCTCAGGATCAGCAGTAGGGTTTTTAAAAAGAATATGATGAGAATCCGGAACCCTATAATACCCATCAGGTTTTCTGGGGGCAGGAAGAAAGTACAGTTTTGTACCTACCATAAATGTAGATGTCCGAACTGGATAGCATCTGCAGTCATAACAACTGGGTTGTCCTGTCGCAGGCAGCCCTTCGGTCGGCCGGATTCCAAAGTCTGGGTCCGGATTCGGCTGATGTCGCACTTCACCCGACGTCATCTCTGCTGGTCTTCGGGTATAAAGGCATCAGCCGACGCCATTTTCCTCAGTGTTTCTTGCCCCAGATGCCAGTTGCCCTCTTGGAAGGCTAAATTTTGGATAAATGCCAATGTTTCCAAAAAGATAGAAGGCAAACACAAAAAATAAGCATGTATGTACATATATACAAACAAATACACCATAAGAGACTCCCCCCCAGCTAGCTATTAGGAGGGTAAATACCTAGGAGTACCACAGAGGGAAGGAGGGAGGGTAATCCTGACTGCAGATGCTATCCAGTTCGGACATCTACATTTATGGTAGGTACAAAACTGTACTATGTCCTTCATGGATGCATCTGCAGTCATAACAACTGGGTAGAATACCATAGCCAACTAGGGGAGGAGGAAGAAAAAATTATGGTGTGGTTAGGATCCCTTGCAGTACAGCAGTGGCAAACCCTGCTCGGGATCTGGAATACAGAGGTAAATTATAATGCTTAGCAAATGTATGCACGGAGGTCCAAGTAGCCGCCTCAACAATGTCCTTGGTTGCCACTCCTCGTAAGAAGGCTGTGGTAGTGGCTGTTGCCCTTGTAGAGTGAGGCCTTATGTTCTGTGGAATTGGTTTTCCATGGAAGGAGTAACAGAATCGTATGCAATTTCCTATCCATTTGTAGATTGTCTGTTTGGAAATTGCTTTTCCTTCCCTTCCTGTTGCATAGGCTACAAAAAGCTGGTCGGTTTTTCTGTTACTTTTGGTTCTGTCCAGGTAGTAGCGTAGCTGTCTATGTACATCCAAGGTATGCAGCATTCTTTCCCCTCTGTTTTGTGGATTGGGGAAGAAGGTAGGTAGGTGGATTGCCTGGTTTAAAGACACTCTGGATACCACCTTAGGCATAAATGTAGGATTAGTTCTCATGGACACCCTATCTTGGTGGAAGATTAGGAAGGGTTGTACTGCCATTAAGGCCTGAAGTTCAGAAACCCTCCTTGCTGAGGTAATTGCCAGTAGGAAAGCAGTTTTCCATGACAGGTGCTGTAGATCCGCTGTTGCTGCTGGCTCAAAAGGAGGGAGTGTCAACTTTTCTAGCACAAAGTTCAAGTCCCATGCTGGCAATGGTGGTTTCCTAGGAGGTTTTACATTCTTGATCCCTCTGAGGAACTGCCTGAGTAGAGGATGTGAAAAGACAGGTGGATCAAAGCTGTATTCTGCTGAAATAGCTGATGCATGTATCTTGATGGAGGAATAGGACAGGCCTGTATGTAGAAGCTCTGCCAAATACTCCAGAATGTTAGCAATATCTATATTCGACACATCTTTTCCTCTTTCAGCACTCCAAATGACAAACCTTTTCCATTTTCCTGCATAGTTCCTTCTTGTTGAAGGTCTGCGGGCTTCAAGGATAATGTCTTTAACCCTTTGGGAAAGATCTGGATTAGTTGCAGCTATGTGATGTTCCATGCAGTCAGTTGCAAAGTTTTTAGGTTTGGATGCATGATGCTGTAGTTGTTCTGAGTTAACATCAAAGGCATCAGGGGTATTGACCACATTTTCTTCCGAGACATGCTCCTCAGCAATGGGTACCAGTGTTGTCTTGGCCAGTTCGGAGCTATCAGGATTATCCTTGGACGTTCCTCCTTGATTTTTAGTAATACCCTGTGTATCAAGGGAAGAGGTGGAAATGCATATGCTGTCAGACCTTTCCAGCTGAAGGAGAGCGAATCCACCTTCCATGCAAGTGGGTGGAATGTCCTTGTGCAGAATTTTTTGAGCTGGTGATTGAGTGGGGAAGCGAATAGATCTATCTGTGGCATTCCCCATTTCTTTGTGATGGTCTTGAAGATGTCCGGGTGTAGCATCCATTCGTGAGCATCCGAGGTGGTTCTGCTTAACATGTCTGCTAGAGTGTTCTCCTTTCCCGGTACAAATATTGCCTGTAACTGGATGTTGTAGCTGAGTGCCAGGTTCCAAAGGTCCAAAGTCATTCTGCATAGGGGGTATGAATGAGTGCCTCCCTGTTTGTTGATGTACCACATGACTGTGGTGTTGTCTGTCCTTATCACATGGCCTTCTTTGAGAAATGGTCTGAATTTTTGGATTGCCAGTTTTACTGCCAGCATTTCTTTTTGGTTGATGTGCAGGAGTAGCTGGTCCTGAGTCCACAATCCTTGTACGCATTTGTCCAGCATGTGTGCCCCCCATCCTAGGTCTGAGGCGTCTGTTGTGATGGTTTGGCTTGTTCGAAAGTTGTGGAAGGGTAGGCCTGGGTTTGACTGGCATGTTTGAGCCCACCATAGGAACTCCTGTTTTAGGCATGGGATTAGTGGTATTTCTGCTTCTAGGCTGTGCCTGTGTTGGGACCATAAATTCTTTAGGTACCACTGTAGTTTTCTCATATGCAGTCTGGCATGTGGGACCAAGATTATGCATGATGCCATGAAGCCCATGGCCTGCAGAACTTTTCTTGCTGTTAGCTTGTTCTGTTTTGTTAATGCCAAGAAGTAAAGAGGGAGTTCTTTTAGTTTTTCTGCAGTTAGGAATGCCATTTGTTTTACTGTGTCCAATTCCGCGCCCAAGAATGTCCTTGTTTGGGATGGTATCAGCCTTGACTTTTGTAAATTGACTGTGTATCCCAGGGCTTGTAGCAAGTAAATGACCCTTTGTAAATCTGTTGTCAGCTTGCTTTTGTTGTCCGCTTGTAGCAGGCAGTCGTCCAGGTATGGATAAATTTGGATTCCCTGTAGTCTGCAGTGGGCGATTACTGATGCCAGGCATTTTGTGAATACTCTGGGCGCAGTAGATAAGCCAAAGGGCAATGCTGAGAATTGATAATGCTCTGATCCTGCAAGAAATCTGAGGTATCTTCTGCAATTTGGTCGAATGGGGACGTGCAGGTATGCCTCCTTGAGATCTAGAGTTACCAGCCAACACTCCTTGCCCAGCATGGGAAGAAGTTGCTGTAGGGTCAGCATTTTGAATTTTGGGACAATGATGTATGTGTTTAAGATGGACAGGTCGAGAATAGGTCTCCAACTTTTTTCTTTTCTTGGAACTAGGAATAGTCTGGAGTAGAATCCTTTGCCCTGTTCTGTTATTGGTACTCTTTCCACAGCTCTCATCTTTGTTAATTGCATTATCTGCTGTCGAGCTTCTATTTTTTGATTTGGAGGCAGGTTTGGCATTCCTCTTTTGACTGGTAAAGTGTGGAAGTGGAACCGGTAACCTTGGTCTATGGTTTGCAAAATCCACTTGTCTTTTGTGATATAGTGCCAATTTTTCGAAAATAAGGCTAACTTTCCGCCTAATGGTGCTGCTATTTGCTCCCTGGTAGGCGGAGTTAGAGTCAAGTCACTGTGATTGTCCTGTTGCAGTGGTAGTGGTTGTGTCTGTGCCTCTGTTATTACCTTGCCACTGTCGTCCTCTGTAGGCACCTCCTCTGGATTGATTTCTGCCTCTGGAGCGTCTATTCCTGCCCCTTTGGGATCTTGTGGAGTCAGGAAAGGACCAATTTTGGCAGGCCAGTTCCTGCTAAACCTTGGGGGCTGAACCTGTAAGAAATCTTTAACTGTTTGTACAGATTTCGCCTTTTCTTCCATTTTCTTCATTACCTGCTGGGCAGGTGTACCAAATAAACTGGCCTTATCCATAGGAGCATCTAATAGCTTAGCTTTAACATGATCCGGTAAGACCTGCTCTTTCAACCATGCATGTCTTCTTATCACTGTGCCAGTCATGGCTGATCTAAATGAAGCCTCCAGTGCATCATAGCCACATTTTAAAGAATGGTTACTAACCTGTTGTATGTTATTTACCATTTCTAATACATATTTCTTATCTATAGAGTCATCAGAGGATAGTTTTTTTAGTTAACTGATCAAGCATAAACTCTTGGTATTGTATCATGTGAAACTGACAGTTTAAAGCTCTAGCTGAGAGAGTAGCAGAAGTGTAAACTTTTTTGCCCCATCTGTCTAAAGACCTGGATTCCCTTTCTGAAGGTATAGGGTTTTTTGTTGTGGTCGAGGCTACTGCCTTAGGCCCCTGGGAAATAGTTTTGGGGTCCGCCAGTGGGGCTTTGTATAGGTGATGATGAGTGTCTGGTACCCTGTAAAATCTATCAGGTTTGGCAGGGGCTGGAGGTAAAGAATCAGGAGCAGTGCAGACATCATTAAATGCATCATCCACAACAGGCAAAACAGGAGGAATAGCTAAGGGCCTATGTTGTGGTAAGTGCAGAAAAGTCCTAAGCCTTTTTCTTGAATCTGAGAAATCTTGTCCCTGCCATTGGAATTGCTCTCTCATGGCATGTAAGGTTTCCCCAAAGGAAAATTCCTCTGGTGGAGAGGCAGCTGGAATGGATTCTTCAGCATCAGAGTCTTCATAAGTAGAAAAAGGATCCTCTGGCTGTTCTGCAATGTCGGAGTCATCCGCAGAATCATCAGAGGACACTGGCTCGGGGGGCTCTGTCCTAGGTCTCTTTTCTGGAGGCTGAGAGGCCCTGTCTGGGTGAGATTGGGATCCCCTAATTAAGGATATTAAATCTTCTGCCAGAGTAAGCATTTGTGAACTGGAAGTGGGCCTGTGTGAGGGAGGTTTAACAGGCATTGACTTAGCAGATTTGGCTGCTTTAGCCCTGGCAAAGGCCTTGATAGACATGGCTGCAGGGGGTCTTGCAGCACCACGTGCTGGGGTAGAGACATCCAAAGGGATGGTGTCAGATAACTCGCTAGAAGCCACAGTTGTAGGCAAAATTTCTGTGGCCGATTCAGGTAAAGTAGCGGGAGCCTCAGTAGTAGTCATGGATTCGGCTGAAGATTGACCAGTTTTCTCGGTTTCGGCCGAAACCGAGACACTCGCGGCTTGCTTAACCGTGGTTTCGGCCGAAACTGCGGACCGCGAGTGTCGGTCTTTTTCCTTGCGTTTTTTAACAATTTGGGTAGTCGGAGGATCCGACGGCATAATGTACGCAAAGTCTGAGCCGAAAAACTGTTCAGCAAACTCCGACCGACACCTAAGCGTTCGTCGGTTGAAGGAAGTACAGGCCGAACAGGCTGCTACGTCGTGGTCTGGGCCTAAGCAAGGCAGACAGAAAGAGTGGAAATCTTTATGAGGTATTTGTTTCCCACAAGTTAAACAGTTATTGACTTTTTCTGACATCGGCTGAGGCAAGAAAGAGTCCCCAATGGGGTACTTAGCTTTTTAGAAGTCTTCGAAGTAGTATTCGGTAGTAGTAATCTCTGGATCTGACCGACCGGCACTTGCGAACAGCTTCTGCTTCGGGCGCCACGCGGCAAGAAAGACTGAGGAAAATGGTGTCGGCTGATGCCTTTATACCCGAAGACCAGCAGAGATGACGTCGGGTGAAGTGCGGCATCAGCCGAAGCCGGACCCAGACTTTGGAATCCGGCCGACCGAAGGGCTGCCTGCGACAGGACAACCCAGTTGTTATGACTGCAGATGCATCCATGAAGGACATCAGAATTAGGAGTCAAAGAATTTTCCATGAAAACATCATCCACAACTTCCAAACTGGAGGTATAGCCAGAGGCTTATGCTGTGGCTAATCCAAAAATTCCCCGATTCTTTTCTTTGACTAAGGAAAATCCTGACTTTCCCATTTAAAGTGTTCCCTAAGAGTATTCAAAGTATCCCCAAAGGGAAAGTCTTCTGGAGGGGAGGCAGAAGGGATAGAGTCCTCAGCATCAGAATCCTCAAAGCCAGAAAAACGTTGAAAATTTCCTTCTTCACCAGCAGAAATACTGGAAACCTCAGAATCTGAGACAGATAAAACACCAGGAGACAATTCCCTAGCCCTCTTGGAAGGGGGGGGGGGTGAAAGCCCCTAATCAGGGAAAGAAGATCACCAGCCATCTTTACCAACTGGGACTGGGGCACAGGAGGGGAGGCCGACACCTGCTTCTGAGTAGATTTGCAGCTGGAAGGTTTGCTAGTAATCCGGAGGGACTCGGGAGGCCTAGCAGCAGCAGAAGTCTGAGCTAAGGTAGTCAGTCTGGTTCTGGTGTCATGTCGAAGAGAAGAGGTGTCAGAAGCCGGTGCCTGCATAGCAGCTCCGGACCCATCTAAGGCGGCAAAAGACGGAGGGTCTGAAGATGAAATAGCAGCCTGCAGCATGGAGGATTCAGTAAAGGTCTCGGCAGAGGCCTGTGGCTGAAAATCTGCGGACTGCAGGGGCTGCAAAAGCACCTCACTGACTACCGCTGTGCTGACTACCAATTTCACTTGTGCGTCGTCAGCAGATTTAACCTTAGGCCTGTCGCCGTCCTTGTCCTTGCACTTCCTTGGTATATCCGAAGCCGGGAGACCGGACGACGCCATATCGACTAACTTAGACCAGATTCTGAAATGCTTATACAAAATCTTAGCTCTATGGCATATGATACGCGGGTTAAAGGAAACAGAGATCGCAATTAGGGACATTGTGCTCAATGCCCAAACAAGTTATACAATAGGAATGAAAATCACGGTGCGGAATCTCTTTTCCACAGGCAAGACAGTTATTAACTTTATCGGACATTCGTTAAAGCAAGAAAAGAGGATCCCTAATGGGGTACTTATCTGAGGGCATCTTCAACTTGGTAGTCGGAATGCAAAAAGAAGGCAAATGGCCGACCGGCACTAGTGTGAATTGCATCTGCTTCGGGCTCCGCGGCAAGAAAGACTGAGGAAATAGCGTCAGATGCCACCCTTTATACCTGACGTTCTGACATCAGTTTTACAGCCAATGGCAGCCGACGTCATATACCAAGGACTCTGCTATTCGGGCCAACTGAAGGCTACTGAAAGCCGGATAACCCGTATGTTAGGACTGCAACAGTGAAACAAAACATCTGCACAGCAGCAAAAACTTCAAAACCTGCTGATGTTGGCCACTGGTAATGTTAAATGCTACTTTGTTTTGTATAATTGGGAAACGCAGTTCATTTTGAAAAGAGCACTCGTGTGTTTACAATGGGTCTGCACCTGTGAGTACCTGTGGTGGTTTGTGTCCCATTGTCCCTCCTTGGTAACCAGCAGTTACCAGCAGCTACTGAAATAGTTTAGGGAGACAAGCATTCGTACTTAGTGCCCGATTTGGGGGAATTATTAAAACAGTAGGGCTAGAAACAAGGTTTCCTTTACTAAAAGGCCCTGCTTAGTCATTCCTGACAGAGTATTACCTTCCATGACAGTTGAAAATAGTCGGTAAAGGATGCTACCCAGGGAGAAGCATTTTTCTGTTTTCCCTCTTCCAGCCTCACAAGCAATGTCACTGAAAAGTAGCTAGACGTTTACACACCCCTTCTGAGGTTTAACACTAATTGTTTCATGTAAACATTGCGAATTACCCCAGGCTCGCATTGTGGTTGCGATAATACGTAAATACAGAGGATTTTTCATGCTTGGGTCATAAACTCTGGCACGGATTCACAATTTAACTCCTCCTTGGTCCAGGTCAAAATCCCAAGGGAATGACAGGCAGTAGCCTAAGAATAATTGCAGCTTCAGCTCCTAATTCCCACGATCCAGGGCTAGATGACACGAGGTGTTGCTTTTTATGATCACGCTGAGAAAAAAAAAAAAAGCAGATCAGTTAGAGGAAAAAGGCAATTAAAAAAAAAAAAAACCAGGATGCAATCTCCAGAGTGGGAGTCAGAAGTGTGCTTTAATCAGCAACTGGAGAGGACCACAAAGACACCCCTTTAATATGTTAAAATTAGCAAGGCAATCACTCAAGGACATTGTCAGGTAATATTCCAGCCCAGCCATCAAGCAGTGATAAGAACCCTTCCACCACTCTCAAAGAAAGTAGAAAGTACAGCTGTGTAAGACCTTATCATAAAACTAGATGTCCTATTTCTCACTGTTGCGCTACGCTTTACTCCTGGGGATATCCTGCCAAGGACAGGCTGAAGTCTGGACAGTACACCAAAGCTTTCACATCTTCCGGACATCATACATCAGACATGTCCTACATGCAAGTTGCAAGGCACATGTGACATATGGATGCCTAATCCTCAGAAATGAAGTGCCCCAAAAAATGGAGCAAACCCAGTGATAGCTATAACATGAACATCCATAAAGTGAATAAGAAGATAAGACTGGAAAAGGTACCCCTCAGCCAGAAGTATGCCAACAAAAAATAACTGAGGGCAGGATGGAGGGACAGAATACTGCAATAGTGAGAAGTAGGACATCTACTATTATGCTAAGATCTTACACATCTGTATCATGTCCTTCCTTAACATTGTTGCAGTATTCTTTACTCTTGGAAGAGTACAAAAGCTACTGGAAAGTATGGGAAGAGGAAGGGAGAGAAGAGCCCTCTACAAACCATTAAGGATGGCCCTGGCAAAAAACAACCTAGAAATTACATCCAACCTTTAACGTTTAGCAAGTGTGAAGAGAAGACCAAGCAGCAGCTTCCAAAATGAATCTAGCATCCATATCCTTGAAAAAAGCACAAGAGGCGGCAACTGCCCTGGTATAATGAGCACAAAAAGAAGAGGAAAGCTGCTTGCCATGAAAACAAAAAAATAAATTGTTTTAGAAATCCAGGAGGAGATGGCATGCTTAGACACTGCCAAACCCAGTTTCCTGCCATAAAAGGAAACAAAAAGTTGCTCAGATTTTCCTGATGGATTTTGTCTTATCCAAGTAGTATCTGAGCAGTCCATGTAAATCCAATGCTTGCTGTACCCTTTCAATACAATTTATTTATATTTGTCTTTGTTTACCAGGAAAGTCTGACTAGGTAATATCCATTTTCAAGGGAGGCCCAGGGAGAAAAGCTCCATTTGTTTAAATTGCATTATACTTGGTTCCAGTTAAACACACAGGAGTTACATTTCTGTTTACATTTACCCACATATAGTCTAGACGTCTGTGGAGAAGGAAAAAACGGAATACGAATATACTGATGCAAGGACAAATCATTAACTGCACTGGGCATAAAAGAAGGATTGGTATCGTGAGGCATCCTGTCCTTGTGAAAAAACAAGAGAGGAAGAACTGCCATGATTGCCTGAAGTTCAGAGACCCTCTCTTGGCAAAAGTAAGAGCCACCAACAATACAGTCTTTCCAAGTACAATGTTGCAGGGAATAAGAAAAGACAGGCTCAAAACGGGCTTGAGCCAGTTTTTCAAGAACAAAATTAAGGTCTCAAGGAGGAGGAATAGGCTTTTTTGGAAGCCTGAAATGAAAGAAGCCTTTTAGAAATGGTTAAGACTTCAAAACTAGAAGCCAAAGATGGACTCCGAGGCGGACAGGCAGAAATGACTGACAAATGAACTTTAATAGAGGAATATGCAAATCAGCAGTGAGCAACTCATACAAATAAGACAAGACTTGGGAAGAAATAGCCAGGGAATTGTTATGGCTAGGCTTGTATAGGCCCTAGGGCTGATAGCCTAGTACCAACTTATGAACCCATGACTGTAGGGATGCATACATCAAAACAGTCCAAGTCATGCCTGAGACACCAAAGAGGAAATATCTTCTATTCAGCCACATACAATTTTCTAGTAGTGGGTTTTCTGTCTGCCTTCAAAACCCAAAGCACATCCTCAGAAAAATGGTGCCTAAAAGAAATCAAAACCCATCACCCAAAGTGTCAGCTGAAGAGTGGACAAAGAAGGGTGAATGAGAGATGCCTTGTCTCATGTGAGAAGATGCATCTTGTGAGGTAACTTGCAATGAGTGCTCCTGGCCAGGCGATACAGAAGGGGGAACCGATGCGGTCTGGGCCAAAAAGGAGTCATCAAAATAATCTTGTGCAAGACCCTGTAGTAGAGGAAGAGGACAGACATACAGAAACACCTCCTTCCAAGAAAAAGACATGTCGCATGGCATCCACTCTCCAAGCCAGAGGACTTCTCACTCCGGAACAGAACTGGGGAAGTTGCCTCTTCAGAGGGGAGACAAAAGATCTACCTGAGGAGTACTCCACTGACGGACAATGTCCAGAAACTCCTCCCTGTGAGGTATACATACTTGAAGATGAGTTCTGGACCTCCATAGAGTGTCTACCAATAGGTTGTACTCTGAAGGAATTTAAACCACCTTAGAAACCAGAAGGTGGTGGACTGCAAAATCCCAAGCCTGAAGAGCCAGCCTGCAAAGAAGGTAAGATTTTATGCCCAGTTGCTTGCTGATGTACCACATTGATTGTGGTATTGTCTGTATAAGTCTTTAAAGGACCTGGAACCCAAAAGGGAGTGAAAGGCCTGGAAAGCAAGGATTAGAGCCCTCATCTAGTTGATACCGATATGAACAACCCTTGTGGGGGTTTCAGGGCCATAAAAAGCAATAAACCGCTCCCGAGTACAGTCCTGCCACTCTTTGTGAGAATTCTTAGCTACAGAACCCATTTTTTTGTTTCCTTTTTAATGGAACATCTGCTTTAGGAGGTTCAGACCCTGCCTAGATAGATGGGTGCGAGGAATCCCTTCCCTAACAAATGTCTGGGGAATTCTCTTAGGCCCTTCAGATATAATTAGCCATGGTTCCTCCTCTGCATCTGTGACAGATGTATACACAGCCTTGGCAGAGGTGTGAGTAGGAAGCTCCATGTCAGCCTCCAACTGGGCAGTCGCAGAAGGAACTGGCATCAGCACCGATCAGTCCTCAGGTTTTTCATCCAACATGAGGGAGACATCCAGTGGAAGCTGAACAGCAACAAGTTCAGTTTATGTTTTTTTTAAGCTTTTTTCTTAAGCGATGGCTGTACTTTGGGATGGATTCAACCATGGCACCCTTTGTCAAAAGCTTCAGACGTTGACTTTCCCAGATAAACTGAATGGGAAGCTGGATGGCTGCAGAGTGTCTTAGGACAAACACCTGACAAATATCACATTGAGTATGGCCTTGCATAGCACCATAACAAAAAAGGCACTTCTTGTGTCGATCTTTATGGAGAATCTGCCACCCACACTCAAATTTTCTCTTCATGGATGACACAAAAACAAACTACAAAGAAAAAAGAAAAAGGAACCCAAATGGGGGTGGGCATTTATCTGTAGAAAGCTCAGTAGGTGAAACAGCTTAGTGAACAGCATACAGACTGAATTCAGACTGGTGGCAAAGTAGTTCTGAAGATTAGGCATCTGTACATCACATATGCACCTTACACCTTGCATGTAGTGCATACAGCTGATGTACAATGCCTGGAAGGTGTAAAGGCTTTGGTAAACTGGCCAGCCATTAGGCTACGCTCAGCAGGATATCCTCAAGGGTAAGAATATTGCAACAGTAATAAGGAAGGACATCCTCCTTTTTGTCTTTATTTTATAATTTTTTATAATTCAAAAATACTTGCCTGCAGAAAACCAACAAACTGGCCATAAAATGCCTAACCTTTTGCCCAAGATAGCAAGGAATAAGATCCAAATATATATATATATATATATATATATATATATATATATATATATATAAAAACAAGTGGACTACATAGTGCTGTAAGAGACAAGAATCTTATGTAATCAAAATGTAATGCCATAATATGCATCTTCATGAGTGCGCATCCAAATCACAGCATGGAAACTCCTAAAAAGGGTGCCAAATTTTGAAGGGTACAAAGGATAAACCCAACCATAAGACTAAAGAAACAGGGTCAACAGAATGGCATTTCCCAGGAAACGAACTTCAGTACTGCCAAATGTTCAAACAGCAGACTGGCAAGTAAACTTGTCCGTCAAAGTTAAGTCTCATAGAGTGAAGGTTTTTTTCAGAGGAGAATTCAGATGCAGTAATCTTCACTAAAGAGCTGCTTGAATAACCAGCACTGCTCTACAATCCTGCCTCCCAGCAAGGCCCTCATTGGTAGAAACAGCAGACACATGCCTGATGAACTGTGGAAAAAGTGAGATCCAAGTCTTACAGATGCCCCAAAGAAATATTGTACATTGACTGACTGAAATGACTGACTGAAATGGTGCAGACTGTTCTTACTCAAGTCATAGTCCTGCAAAGTGAGGCCTTCCTAGTAGCTTCAATAAATTCCAAGACCCCAAAAGAAACATTCTATAACAATGAAGGGGTCCAACAACATGTAGAGCTTTTTCTTATCTTAACCATACAGAAATCCCTTACTAAGAAGTTTTTCTCAACTTTCATGAACATGATCTCCTGAAACCACTGCCTTTTCCATCATCAAGGGGCAATGAGAATGAGCTTTTCACTTTTTCAAAGAAGTTTGCAATGATAAATAAAATGAAGAGGAATGCTGTGAAAGCAAATGCCTCCCACTGCACAGGATGGAGCATGTATCTACTGCTAACTCTCCCCATGTTCTGCTTGGTTCACCATGACAAGGAAGCACTGCATACTTTCAAGTGGAGAATACGTCACTCTCCAGAGTGAGCCACTTCCAGAAGACTCAAGACCAGACAAGGCCTCAGCATGCACTGTTCCAAAAGAGAACATGCAGGAGTGACAATCTACCAGCTCATTTGCATTCCCAAGAAAGTACAGTTTTGTACCTACCATAAATGTAGATGTCCGAATTGGATAACATCTGCAGTCATAACAACTGGGTTGTCCTGTCGTCAGGCAGCCCTTCAGTCGGCCGGATTCCAAAGTCCGGGTCCGGCTTCGGCTGATGTCGCACTTCACCCGACGTCATCTCTGTTGGACTTCGGGTATAAAAGCATCAGCCGACGCCATTTTCTTCAGTGTTTCTTGCCCCAGATGCCAGAAGCCCTATAGAAGGCTAAAAATTTTGGATAGATGCCAATGTTTCCAAAAGATAGAGGTAAACACAAAAATAAGCATGTATGTACATAAATACAAACAAATACACCATGAAAGAAATCCCCCCACTAGCTAGCTATTAGAAGGGTAAACACCCTAGGAGTACCACAGAGGGAAGGAGGGAGGGTAATCCTGACTGCAGATGCTATCCAATTCGGACATCTACATTTATGGTAGGTACAAAACTGTACTATGTCCTTCATGGATGCATCTGCAGTCATAACAACTGGGTAGAATACCATAGCCAACTAGGGAGGAGGATAAAAGTAAATTATGGTGTGTTTAGGATCCCTTGCAGAACAGCAGTGGCAAACCCTGCTCGGGATCTGGAATATAGAGGTAAATTATAATGCTTGGCAAATGTATGCACGGAGGTCCAAGTAGCCGCCTCAATAATGTCTTTGGTAGCCACTCCTCGTAAGAAGGCTGTGGTAGTGGCTGTTGCCCTTGTAGAATGAGGTCTTATGTTCTGTGGAATTGGCTTTCCATGGAAGGAGTAACAGAATCGTATGCAATTTCCTATCCATTTGGAGATTGTCTGTTTGGAAATAGCTTTTCCTTCCCTTCCTGTTGCATAGGCTACGAAAAGTTGGTCAGTCTTTCTGCTATTTTTGTTCTGTCCAAGTAGTAGCGTAGCTGTCTATGTACATCCAAGGTATGCAGTATTCTTTCCCTTTGTTTTGTGGGTTGGGAAAGAAGGTAGGCAGGTGGATTGCCTGGTTTAAAGACACTCTGGATACCACCTTAGGCATAAATGTAGGATTAGTCCTCATGGACACTCTATCTTGGTGGAAGATTAGAAAGGGTTGCACTGCCATTAAGGCCTGTAGTTCTGAAACCCTCCTTGCTGAAGTAATTGCCAGTAGGAAAGCAGTTTTCCATGACAGGTGTTGTAGGTCTGCTGTTGCTGCTGGTTCAAAAGGTGATAGTGTCAATTTTTCTAGCACAAAGTTCAAGTCCCAAGCTGGCAATGGTGGTTTCCTTGGAGGTTTTACATTCTTGATTCCTCTGAGGAACTGCCTGAGCAAAGGGTGTGAAAAACAGGTGGATCAAAGCTGTATTCTGCTGAAATAGCTGATGCATGAATCTTGATGGAGGAGTAGGACAGGCCTGAATGAAGTAGTTCGCCAGATACTCCAGAATGTTAGGCATATCTATGTTTGATACATCTTTTCCTCTTTCAGAACTCCAAATGACAAACCTTTTCCATTTCCCAGCATAATTCCTTCTAGTTGAAGGCCTGCGTGCTTCAAGAATAATGTCTTTAACTCTTTGTGAAAGTTCTGTATTAGCAGCTGCTATGTGATGTTCCATGCAGTCAGTTGCAGCGGTTTTAGGTTTGGTTGCATGGTGCGGAAGTTGTTCTGAGTTAGCATCAAAGGCATCAGGGAATTGGCCACATATTGTTCCGAGACATGCTCCTCAGTAGTGGGTACCAATGCTGTCTTGGCCAGTTTGGAGCTATCAGGATTATCCTTGGACGTTCCTCCTTTATTTTTAGTAGTACTTTGTGTATCAAGGGAAGAGGTGGGAATGCATATGCTGTTAGGCCTTTCCAGCTGAAGGAGAGAGTCCACTTTCCATGCTAGTGGGTGGAATGTCCTTGTGCAGAATTTTTGAGCTGGTGATTGAGAGGTGATGCGAATAGATCTATCTGAGGCATTCCCCATTTCTTCGAGATGGTCTTGAAGATATCCGGGTGCAGCTGCCAATCGTGGGCATCCGATGTGGTCCTGCTTAACATATCTGCTAGAGAGTTTTCTTTTCCTGGCACAAATATTGCCTGTAACTGGATGTTGTAGCTGAGTGCCAGGGTCCACAGCTCCAAAGTCATTCTGCATAGGGGTAAGAATGAGTGCCTCCCTGTTTGTTGATGTACCACATGACTGTGGTGTTGTCTGTCCTTATCATCAAGTGGTCCTCCTTGAGAAATGGTCTGAACTTTTGGATTGCCAGTTTTACTGCCAGCATTTCTTTTAGGTTGATGTGCAGGTGAAGTTGGTCCTGTGTCCACAATCCTTGCACGCATTTGTCCAGCATATGCCCCCATCCTAGGTCTGAAGCATCTGTTGTGATGGTCTGGCTTGCTTGACCCTGCGAAAGGGCAGGCCTGGGTTTGACTGGCATGCCTGAGCCCACCATAGGAACTCCTGTTTTAAGCATGGTATTAGTGGGATTTCCGTTTCTAGGCTGTGTCTGTGTTGGGACCATAAATTCTTTAGGTACCACTGTAGTTTTCTCATATGTAGTCTGGCAAATGGAACCAGGATTATGCATGATGCCATGAAACCCAAGGCCTGCAGTACCTTTCTTGCTGTTAACTTGTTCAGTTTTGTTAGTGCCAAGAAGTAAAGAGGAGTTCTTTTGTTTTTCTGTAGTTAGGAATGCCATTTGTCTTACTGTGTCCAATTCCGCTCCCAGGAAAGTCCTTGTCTGGGATGGTATCAGTCTTGACTTTTGTAAATTGACTGTGTATCCCAGTGCTTGAAGCAAGTAAATGACCCTTTGTAAATCTGTTGTCAGCTTGCTTTTGTTGTCTTCTTGTATCAGGCAGTCGTCCAGGTATGGATAAATTTGAATTCCCTGTAGTCTGCAATGGGCGATTACTGATGCCAGGCATTTTGTGAATACTCTGGGCGCAGTAGATAAGCCAAAGGGCAATGCTGAGAATTGATAGTGCTCTGATCCTGCAAGAAATCTGAGGTATCTTCTGCAGATTGGTCGAATGGGGACGTGCAGGTATGCCTCCTTGAGATCTAGAGTTACCAGCCAACACTCCTTGCCCAGCATGGGAAGAAGTTGCTGTAGGGTCAGCATTTTGAATTTTGGGACAATGATGTAAGTATTCAGGGTGGACAGGTCTAGAATTGGTCTCCAACTTTTTTCCTTTCTTGGAACTAGGAATAGTCTGGAGTTGAACCCCTTTCCTTGCTCTGCTGTTGGCACTTTCTCCACAGATCTCATGTTTGCTAACTCCATTATCTGTTGTAGAGCCTCTGTCTTTTGATTTGGAGGTAGATTTGGCATTCCTCTTTTGTCTGGTAAAGTGTGGAAGTGGAACCGGTAACCTTGATCTATGGTTCGTAAAATCCACTTGTCCTTTATGTGGTGCCAGTTTTTTGAAAATAAAGTTAGCTTTCCGCCTAGAGGAGCTGCTGTTTGTTCCCTGGTAGGCGGGTTTAGGATTAAGTCACTGTGGCTGTGTTGATGTAGTGGCAGGTGTGGAGTCTGTGCCTCTGTTGTTACCTTGCCACTGTCGTCCTCTGTAGGCACCTCCTCTGGACTGATTTCTGCCTCTGGAACGTCTATTCCTGCCCCTTTGAGGTTTTGTGGAGTCAGGAAAGGACCAATTTTTGGCAGGCCAGTTCCTGCTAAACCTTGGGGGTTGAACCTGCAAGAAATCTTTAACTGTCTGGACTGATTTTGCCTTTTCTTCCATTTTCTTCATAACCTGCTGGGCAGGTGTACCAAACAAACTTGTTTTATCCATAGGAGCATCTAGCAATTTAGATTTAACATGATCCGGTAAAGCTTGCTCCTTTAGCCATGCATGCCTTCTAATTACAGTGCCAGTCATGGCTGATCTAAATGAAGCCTCCAGTGCATCATAGCCACATTTTAAAGAATGGTTACTAACTTGCTGTATGTTGTTTACCATTTCTAATACATATTTCTTATCAAGAGATTCATCAGTGGTTAGCTTTTTAGTTAACTGTTCAAGCATAAACTCTTGGTATTGTATCATGTGAAACTGACAGTTTAAAGCTCTAGCTGAGAGAGTGGCTGAAGTGTAAACCTTTTACCCCATCTGTCTAATGACCTTGCTTCCCTTTCAGAAGGAACAGGGTTTTAGCTATGGTCATGCTACTGCCTTGGGACCCTGGGAAATAGTTTCGGGTCTGCAAGAGGGGCCTTGTAAAGGTGGTGATGAGTATCTGGCACCCTGTAAAATCTGTCTGGTTTGGCAGGGGCTGGGGTAAAGAATCTGGAGCGGAGCAGACATCATTGAAAGCATCATCCACCACAGAGAGAACAGGAGGTATAGCTAAGGGCCTGTGCTGTGGAAGGTGCAAAAGGTCCTAAGTCTTTTCCTGGAGTCTGAAAAATCCTGTTGCTGCCATTGGAACTGTTCTCGCATGGCATGCAAGGTTTCCCCAAAGGAGAATTCTTCTGGTGGGGAAGCAGCTGGAATGGATTCTTCAGCATCAGAATCTTCAAAATTGGAGAAAGGAGCCTCTGGCTGGTCAGTTATGTCTGATTCATCAGCAGAATCATCAGAGGACACTGGCTCATGGGGCTCTGCCCTAGGTCTCTTCTCTGGGGCTGAGAGGCCCTGTCTGGGTGAGATTGAGATCCTCTAATTAATGAAATTAAATCTTCTGCCAAAGTAAGCATTTGGGAACTGGAAGAGGGCCTGGTTGAGGGGGTTTAACAGGCACTGTTTTAGTAGTCTTGGCTGCTTTAGCCCTGGCGAAGGCCTTAATGGACATGGCTGCTGGAGGCCTAGCAGCACCACGTGCTGGGGTAGAGACATCCAAGGGAATAGTGTCTGATAAGTCAGTGGTAAGCACCGTAGTGGGTAAAATTTCTGAGGCCGATTCAAGAGTGTTAGCAGGGACCTCAGTTGTAGAGATAGATTCAGCTGTATTTTGATCAGTTTTCTCGGTTTCGCCGAAACCGAGACACTCATGATTTGCTTAACCATGGTTTCGGCCGAAACCGCGGACCGCGAGTGTCGGTCTTTTCTTTGCGTTTTTGGCAGAATGCGAGTCGGAGGATCCGACGGCATAATGTACGCAAAATCAGAACCGAAAAACTGTTCTGCAAACTCCGACCGACGTCTAAGCGTTCGTCGGTTGAAAGAATTACAGGACGAACAGGCTGCTACGTCGTGGGCTGGGCCTAAGCAAGGCAGGCAGTAAGAGTGGAAATCTTTATGAGGTATTTGTTTCCCACAGGTTAAACAATTATTAACTTTTTCTGACATCGGCTGAGGCAAGAAAGAGTCCCCAACGGGGTACTTAGCTTTAGAAGTCTTCGAAGTAGTATTCTGTAGAAGTAATCTCTGGATCCGACCGACCGGCACTTGCGATCAGCTTCTGCTTCGGGTGCCACGCGGCAAGAAAGACTGAAGAAAATGGCGTCGGCTGATGCTTTTATACCCGAAGTCCAACAGAGATGACGTCGGGTGAAGTGCAACATCAGCCGAAGCCGGACCCGGACTTTGGAATCCGGCCGACTGAAGGGCTGCCTGACGACAGGACAACCCAGTTGTTATGACTGCAGATGCATCCATGAAGGACATCATGAACTTGAGAAATAGTAATGCTCCTAAGGTACATAGCCAGATGAGAATTCTGATCCTGTACAGATAGAACTTTGTGCTCTCTTGTTCAGACACCACAAGATGCATCGTTTTCTGAAGGGATGAGGATAGACCCCCAGACAAAGTGTCATCTCCAAGGTCTTCAAGATGAGGAAGACTGCTTAAAGCTTCATATGGTTCACTGTCGAGATGGGGAATATCCTTTGTACCACATGGAAGCCAAGGTAGAGCTTCTAATCTCACAAGTGAAGAACCAATCCAGAGTCTGCATGGGTTCAAGTGCAAGAAGGGAAAGCCCACTAAAAGGTCATCAGAAACTGTCCACTACCGCAGAGCCTACCAATTAGGGTCAGATACCAAAACTAGTTTTTAGTGTGTGGTGGCTCTGAAACTACTAACACTTCAGAGTCCATTGCAACACAAGCATCCTCATCTATGCTAACACCACCCAGAAGGCATTGTCAGCTATCAGCCCCAGAAAATGCAGTAATGTCTGCCAGGTACATGCTCCACATCCTTACCAGAGATGCTAAAGCAAAACCTTCAAAGGAGCGGAAAGATCGGCAGTGGAGTGTGCCTTACATTTTCTGGAAATCACAAGAAGGAGCTACCAGAAGTCAGTCACCTGGGTAAGGTGATGCATGGAAATCTTTTGCTTATAAGACTGCTGCTACAGCCAACACCCTGGTAAGCATTCTGGGGGCTGTAGAAAGTGCAAATGTCAGCACTTTATAAGACGAAGTGATGCTCATCCACAGCAAATTCATGAATTCTCCTCTGTGGACCTCAACATGATGTGACAAAGGCACTCATTAGGTCCAAAGATACCATCCTGCAGTTTTGTGATGGCAGAGGAATGAAGGCGATAAAGGAGAACACTGGATCATGGTAGAATGTTTGCATAGTGCTCAGAATATTAAGGCAGTACAGTAGTTTGACAGCTGCCAACTACTGCCGTAACATTTTGAACCTTATTTTGGACAGTTAAAAAAAAATCACAGATCCATCACTTTAAGTGGCAGACTTTGCAGAGTGACTAGTACTTGCCTCATTCTTTTGCTACATTCCTATAAAATGTTTGGTTTTCTGGTAAACCACTGAAATTTTATTTTACCAATATCAAACAAAGTTTTATACTTCCGGTTGGTTTTATTTGAGAAAGTGCATGTTGATGCAAAACTGTTATCCTATTCACTTTTTAACATCTCTGATTTTTGCCCTGTTCCTAATTACACCTCACACTGTTCAAAAATGCATGTTGATACAAAACCTGTTCTGTTTAACTACATCATCTTTTTCTCCTTTCTGCTTTTTCCCGGTTAGGGGTCGCCACAGCGGATCACCTGTCCGCTCATGATTGGCAGTGAAGTTTTACGGTGTCGAGTTGCCAGCCCGGCACCCAACCTTCCACGGAAGGCACAAACACTCACGCACTCACACACCTAGGGCCAATTCAGAATATCCAATCCACCTACAGCATGTCTTTGGGATGTGGGAGGAAACCAGAGCACCTGGAAGAAACCCACGTGACCACAGGGAGGACATGCAGACTCCGCACAGAAAGAACCCCAGCCAAGGATCGAACTGAAGAACCTCTTGCTGTGGGGCGGGCAACACTAACCGCTGCACCACTGCGGCCGCCCTTGTTCCATTTAACTACATACTAGCCTTAACTGTGTAGCTCCATTCCAAGTGGTTTGACTTTTTGGTAAGTTGCAGAGGATTAGGGTCACTGCACAGTGATTTAAAACCTATTGTTCTATTAATTTTTAAGTGAATTAAAAAATTAAAATAAAACAAGCTTCACACATATTGAAGACAGGACTTTGCACTGACTTAAGGGAGCCCAGTACTGTATTCATGACTGTTTACACATGGTCCAGTGTTCTCCATCATCGCTGGAATGAGACCCTAAGAGAGTAGCATTTCACTTCTACAAATGTGTTGACTGAAATTGCCAAGGTCCAGATTAGGACCAAAATCATCCATTCCCCTTTAGGGGCAAGAAAGTGCATGAGTAAACCTCCCAAACCTATTAAACATATGAAACAGCTTCTACTAATTTTTTAGCAGCACAGCTTGGGCCCATTTCCAAAGCTCCTCTGACAAAAACTGGTCAGCCAACAGAGCTTTCTGGACCTTAAGAGTTTTGAAATGTGCCTGATAATGAACACATCAAAAATCCACTGGCCATTAGTTTGCTGGGGCACACGCAAGACAGCTAACCTATATGGGCCGTTACAGATGGAGTCAAGACTGTGGTGCCATGCCAGGTGAAGTTATCCTCCTGTGAAAGTTGTCCAGCCACAGGTGAAGACAAAAACATGACACAAGCACTTTTCTTGGACAGCAGGGAGGTTTTTACTTTTTTGGAGATAGCTTAAGTAGGCAAAAGGCATCCCAAAGGCCCTCTTGAGGGGTGGGAGCCTGCTTCCTCTCCTCAAGATACCATCAACCAGGTCCTGAGATGCCTAGACGAAAAACACTTCTCCCTTGAAATAGGTACCCAGAATACAGTTTCCAAGTTCCATCCTGAAGGAGAAGGAATGTCAGCCAAAACATAAGTACATACATGAAAGAATAAGGCCTTGGCCACAGCATCTACACAATGAAACGTGTACAGCAGGCTACCTCACAGCCCACCTTAGAACTATAACAGAATGTGAGCATGTTTCTCCGTGAGCCCCAAGTGAAGAAGGCCTTCAAACCAAACTTTTCCAGTGCCAGGCCACAAGACAGGATGGTACAGGGACAAGTGGGACACAAAGCTGTTCGATACCAGTCCTAATGTAGCAAAGGAGTACATTCTCTTACTATAAGCAATCAATGTTTATGACAGATTCTTGGAGCACAGCAAAATGCTAGGGTCTGAGACCTATGACTGATCAGGTAGACCATTCAGGAGTCCGTTCAAGGCTACTTGATTAAGAGCTTACATATTCTAGCTAGGGCTTGTACAAATAATCTTCCTGGGACCAGAAAAAAAAATTCAGGGCATCTCCTGCCTTCCAAAATAGTATTCCTGAAGCCTATCCATGCTAGACACCTTTATGAGTCTATATGCATCAATGAAGGGAAGCGTCCACTAGGGAGGTCTAATGAGGAGAGTATTTGCTGTCCTTGCCCATCTCGAACAAAACTACATTTCGATTTTCTGACTCCTCAAAAAAGCTTCAAAAGGAGGAGGTCTAATGCCCTTTTAACCGAAGGCCTAGACTCACACACTGCCTTGGCTGAGCATATAATTGATGCCCATGGGGGAGGGTCTGACAACACAGTTTCACATGAAAATGCATGCTTGCCAAAGGTGGCATTTAAATGAGACAGCTCTGTACTGGGTCCATCAATGTCATAAGACCATATTTCCCAAAGGTACAATTCTGTACCCTAGACAGCTTAATGTAAAGGCCTTTAATCACAAATGATGGTGAAGCATAACCTAGCAATCCCCCCCAACCAGTACACTAACCATAGGAAGACATCCCAGAAATGAAGACCTCACCCTGCAATGACCAGAGACCAGGTGATTCGAGGAGCTATTCGGGGTAATTAGGCTGGTGAGCTATAGGCTCAAGCTACTCATCTGAGGGTGGGGTTGGAATCAATGGCCAAAAATTTAAGTGGAACGGTTTATTTTTTGACACGTGTGGCACTATGCGACACTACTCCCCAGTTAGAAAGTACAGGTACAGTCAGATACCAGACCTTGCACTGCCAAACATTTGTAAATTTATAAAGCAAGTGGATGCAAGAGTTTCATCAACAATGGCAAGGATATGAACTCAAAGTGGTAAACAGATGTCGGTAGTCAGATGTCCATTAATTAAGGATAACACCAAAACTCTGGTTGCAGGCTTCTGCATGTTAGGAAGACCCAAAAATCAGTACTGCAACACTGACTACGAAGAACATCTAACAGGCTCTGGGGATTAGGTGCTCTTATGCAGCCAATACACGATGTCACACAGCATCCAGCTGTACAGGGCATGAGATTTTCTGAATTACTGCTGAACTATGACCTTCAAAAAAGATGAACTCAGCCAAGGACTCAAAGATGGTCCTTGATATTCTCTGTTAGGACGAGTACTTAGCCAAGTCTAATATCACTCTTACAAGTGAACTATTTTAATATTTAGTAATAGGTGCAATAACAAAAATAATTCTCTAGATCTTTGGGAGGTGGAATGAGGACTCAGCCCACTGAGGGCAGTCCTAGAGAACCCTTATCCCTGCACTGGGACTGATAATCCATCTATATTGCCTAATTAATGTATAAACATTCTGCCACAACTTCACTCTGTTTTGAGCTCAGAAATTCTGAAAATGGTTTGTGAGACAGCTGATGCCCCGCTCCTGCTGGAATGGGTTCTCATCACTCCTTGCAGGGTACTCCCAAACTGCTAAATAAAAAAAAAAGTTTCTTACATGCTTGTGTAGTCACCATTGATTCACTCGGATACTCTTAACATAAGAAAATGGCAGATCAGATCCCTGAACAAGGCAGTGTCTTTTCCAAGTAATACCTGGGCTGCCTGTGCACATCCAATGTGCATCAAAGTCTATCCTTTATCCTCTTGTCAGCAAGAGGTAGAAATGCAAGAATTGTACTATGGCCCAGTGACTGGGGATCACAACAGATACGAATGTGATAAACCCAAAGCCCTCCCAGACACTTTGAGCATTAAAGCACGATACGGTTTTGCAGAAACCCAGAATCTTGAGAAACACAAGACTGGGTTGAAATTACAAAGTCTGTAGTACTAAATTTCTTTTAACAGATAGGACTGCTAACACAAACAAAAGTCTTCCAGGCACAATCTCAGCACAAGGAAGACAAAATTTAATTCCTAAACAGATATAATATTTCATCTTCCACTGGTTTTAAGTATGTAATGCCTTTAATAGTTTCAGTTATACCAAAAAAAATAAATAAAAAAAAATTAATGGGACAGTCAATTGTAAACAAGACAGTGTCACAACAGAGTCCAAGATTGTAACACTCTGAAAAGCATGTTGATTACAGCTACTGAGAGGAAAAGACGACAGATGTAATAAAGCCAGCAAAAACTAACAATTTGGGTACAATTCAGTTACTATCTAGTCACAAAACTATTGGGAGTGTCAGCAAAGAAGAAATCTGGAGAAAGTAAAGGAAAATCAACAAGGAGAAGAAAAATTCTGATGGGGAAATGCCTTGCAGCTGCTCAGCAAAAAGCAGTTCAGTTTATACCTTTGGTACAGGAAATGGCTTCAAGTAATTTAGAGGGAAAAATCAAATACACTCATCCTAAAACAAAATGGCTAGATGAAAAGGAAAGGAATGAGAAAATAGTGTGTCAAGACATAACGAAAGAGTAGGATTTTAGATGCAGGCCCTTATGGAGAACAATACCCACAAGGAATACTACATTTGTGAACTAGCAGAAAGAATTCTGAGAACTAAGCTAACATGGGGATGGACAGAAACTTTACAAGTAGGGACACAGAAAATAGACAAGAGGGTTGCTGAAATTTATTGGTGAAAAATCTGTTAAACAAACCAAGGTACTGGGAGCAAATAACTAGGAAGGAAAGGTAAAGAATGGGATGACACGAAGAAGGAAATTGGACTGTAGGTCAGAGACCACCTTCTCTACCAGAGATTCGTGTAGGCAAAAAAAGTGGATAGGTGACTGTTAAATGAAAGACCAGCATTTTTTTTTTTTTAATTAAAGAACAGATGATGTTAAAAAGGGATAATTAATAAGGGACGTACAATATTACATGATAACTACAAGTATCAAAGTATTGATTAGAAAAGACTGAGCATGTAATTTATAAAGGAACAATGGGAGACATCTGTATGGCTACAAGTGTTAAAGTCTAGAAGGTTTGAGACTTTTGCTTAGCAGTATTTGCATAGGTATTTTTATACCCCAAACAGGCTAAAGAGATTTTTTTTCCTTGGGTATATAGCAAATGTATAAGGTGTAATGTGAAACAAGATAGATAACTGGGAACACGTTTTTTAGGAATGTAATGAGTTGACAGACATTAATAATTCCCTACAGAGTACTTTAGAAATGTAGGGGGAACAAATGATTATGTAAATTATTCTTTTGAGCTGGGACACAGGATCTGAATTTTCTAGACATAGTAAGGCCATAGTAAGTTTAATGCTATTGGCTACCAAAAAAAAAAAAGAAATTACTGGAAAATGGAAATTCTAAACCAACCATAACTGAAGTATCCAACATTATAAAGGAAATAAAATAACTGGAGATGTGAACTTTAGAAAACGAAAGGAGCACATTATACAGAAATAAATGGAATTTGTGGGAACAATACAAGCAGAATAATGATCAGGAGGAGGGCAGACGTTCAAGGGACTGCAGGTACTGAGCAATTTGTATTATATGGGAGTGAATGATAATTGCTAAAGAAAACGTATAACTGCATGAAAATAATGAAAATGTTACTACGGGTTATTTTCTTTTCTTTTGCATTAATGTATGAAAACCTGTCATGGTTTAGAATGTGAACTAATAAAGATGTTAAAAATCCGCAACTTCTCTGTTTAGATACATAGTCACAACAACACATCTCTTTCCATCAACACTATTTTCATAAATGTCAATACTACTTACTTCTATAAAAGTATAGTATGTTTTTAACAGCAGACTCAAAAAAAACTGTAATAGAATGGGTCTTTCATTTACAACCATCTCCTTATCTTTGCCTACACTCAGTTATCAATCTCTGACAAAGAAAGCAGTCTAATCAACATTTCACTTTTACTTGGCCTCATTCCACTCTACTACCTTTTTTCTCTATGCATTTGTTCCCATTACAGTGTTTTTTTTGCTAATTCTCTACAAGTACAGCCTCCTCTTGCCTATTTTCTATACCTCTACATGCAGTCATCCCTACTGACAAAGTCGCTCTCTCTCTCTCTCATTTCCCTTGTTAGCGTACTTCTTGGAATGCTTTCTGCTACTTCACAAATATCTTATTCTGTGTGGTTGCTATTATTCTCCTAAAGGAGCGGTATCAAAAATCCTACTCTCCCCTTACAACCCCCCCCCCCTTTGTCATCATACCTTTCCTCTTTGATTCATAAACTTCTGTTTTTATTGTGTGCTTAAGTTTTAACTCCTAGCTCAAGTATACCTTCAAATCAAGCAATTCTAAACTACCTTTACTCTACAGGAAGAATCAACTTATCCCTCCTAACTCTAGCCCAATACCTCGGGAAAGTGCTTCATCTCCTCATTGTTATCTACAACTTCTACTCAAATTGATAAAAATATGCCTGGCTTTTACAGAAAAAATGGATAAACCATTTTCACTGCTTGTACCTAACTATCCACAACCATAGTCAAGAGCTTCCATTTTCTCAGTTGTATTACCTTTTGTTTATATTCTCTTCCCACATATCCTTAGCTCCCATTAACAGAATCATTTTTAGCCCATACACCTAAATACTTCATCTTTGCTCCCAAAAGTGAGTACTGCTGAGTCAATGTATGCGTGGGTAACATAGTTTACCATTACTGCTGTTGTTTTGTATTCATTAATTTTATATCCTGAAAAGACCCGAAACTGTCTCAAAATGCTCCACACCGAAATGTCACTTTTTTGATTTATCAACTACAAAATCTGATTTACAAATAAAGCAAAATTTTCCTGATTATCAGCATCAGTTATATCCTTGAATTCCTCAAACCCTTATCGTCTTTGCCAATGGCTCTAAATATAAAGCACATAAAGGGAAACTATGACATTGTTGCTAGGTTCCTCTGTTCAACTTATCAAACAGGAGTTCCTACAGCAATTCTTTCCTCTGACCCTTCATATATCCACCTTATTAGCCCTATTATTCCACCAGGAAATGTAAACGCCACTCTTGCCCTACTTATTAAAATCCCAGAAAACCTTCTGAATGCTTCCTTTCCATTCAAGAGTCACCAACAGCAGTGTTTTCTTACACTCCAATTCCCTCTGGATCATCATTAAATGTTTGCCTCCTCTCCACAAACCTCACTGATCTGTATCTATCAATTTTGATAGACTCTTCACCATTCTCTTAAATATCGTAGACAAACACTTCATAACTAAGGTCCAGAATCAAAATGGGTCTATATGAAGCTGGAATTAAAGTCTTTCTACCCTCTTTTGGTAATACAACTACCACTGCTTTCTTCCAATGCACTTCCCACCTTTTAACATATGCCTAAAAAAAGACTTCCAGATCTTTATTGCTCTTTCCCCTCCTAATTTCCACAGAAAGCAGCCCTTTCAACAAACTTCCCTGCTGAATTAATGTCACTGTATATTTCACCTCCTTCTGACTTGTCTATTAGTTGTTGAACCTCACCTTCCTCTAAACTTGGCATATTTAAGCCTTCTAAAAATATTTCTGTTTGTGCCTTCTCTTAGACCCCACATTCCGTGCTTTATACAAGTGTTCATATAATTTCAATAATAATCGCCAATACCCCTCCTGAATACTTCTTGTTATAAGCTCCCTTAAGTTTAGCTACAACTCCATCTATACTTTACGCTGGTTAAGTTGTTCTGCAGAGTGTTTCTGCTACTCTAGTTATTTTCAAAAAATGGTTGGTTAACAGAAACCTTTTTAAACCAGTATATATTGTCCAGATAGCCTCTATTTTTTCTTTCAGCACTTTGCGTGTACTCCTTTTTTGGTTTTGTCAGATTGTTCTTCTGCACTACTTTTGTCAACCCCTTTAGATAACTCTGGACTACATGAAAAGCGACATGGAAGAGCTCTCGGATCATGTGGCCCAGGCAAGTATGACCCTAGCCCCGAGTACCATCCTGTTTTCGCCCAGACTGATACCACAGTATAAGGACAAAATGATTGACTTCAACAACTGGCTAAGCTTTTGGCGTCAAAGGGGATCCAGTATCTGTCTGCCAGGGACGACATGATCAACAGACCACGATGCTTTGCCAGAGATGGTCTGCACCAGTCGCCCCTGGGATTCAGGTTACTGGCTAAGGCTCTTGCCACCCCTATAGTGCCTTTTTAAGCAAAGTTCAGTGGACAAAACCACCACCGTAATATGTACAAGCATGCAAATCTGAAGGTAATGGTACTCAATGCTAGAAGTCTAAACCTCAAAATGCACTCTCTCGAGGAACTCCTAAAAATAGAGAACATCAATATCTGTGCAGCAACTGAGACCTGGTTCAAGGCTCCAGAGAGCACCTCTGCAATACCAGGCTATAACTCTTACCACACTTTTCGGCCACCAAACCTGGACCGAAACACTAAAGGTGGAAGAGTGTCCATATTCACACCACCAGGCTAGTTGCCCAACACAATGCGTCTGAAATTCGCCAGTTGCAACTAACACTAGGTAAGACTGCAATCCAAATTGTAGCTTGCTACAGATCCCCCACCATGCCCCCAAGATTCTCACTACACCTTTCTAAACATACTGAAAAACATTAAGATACAACCAAACACCCTAATACTGGGTGATTTCAACTACCCTGCCATTAACTGGGAAAACTACTGGTGTACCAACACCTTTGCCCAACGGTTCTTAGAATTCATAAATTCCAACGCCCTGGATCAACTAATAATTAGTCCAACCAGGGGCTCTAATATCCTAGACCTGGTAATTACTAACATGGGAAATCTATGCTCCACACCTATGGTCACCCCCTCGTTGGTCAGGTCTGACCATAAGCTAATTACCCTTGACATCCACATCCCGCCCCCCAGTAAGGAAACCTCCATAAAAAACTTCTCCAAAGCCAGCTTCATGCTACTCAAGTCAGAAGTGACAAACTTCATGACACCCATGCAGACGGGAACTGAAAGTTCGACTACTGAATCCTAAACGAAGGCACTGTACGAGCACATCCAATTGTGCATGAATCGTGCCATCTCCAATAGAACCAAGACACTCTCCTCCAAAAAAAGGAAGCCAATCTGGTGGTCCCTTGTTATAAACAAACTTCACAACAAAAGGAAGAAACTGTTGCAGAAAAGAGGAAAATCCCAGGATGCAAAAAAAGTACAGTTGTGTAAACTTACCATAAATGTAGATGTTACAGTGTTATTCACTGTTGTAGTCATCACATTTGGATTATCTGCCTGCAGGTAGCCCTCAGCCGGCCAGAATACCAGTCTCTTCGGATGTCTGCGTCAGATGCTGTCGCTTCTTCCATGACATCAGGTCGTCAGGGGTATATAACATGCAGCCGACGCCATTATATCAGTTTTTCTTGCCCCAGATGTCAGGTGCCCCCACAACAGGAAACAATTGTATGGTATGGAACACCCCCAGCAAAAAGCAAATACACATGATATAGTATATGCCAAACAAAGAGGAAAGGTAAAAGTCAAGAGAAGTCAGGGGGCTGGAGGGAGGGTAACCAGGACTGCAACAGTGAATACACTCTAACATTTACATTTATGGTAAGTGTACACAACTGTACTATGTTCTTCGTATTTCACTGTTGCAGTCACCACATTTGGGTTGATTCCCAAAGCTAAGGAAGGGTGGAGGTAGTTAAAGAGCATTGGGGCTAGCAATAAGGCCCTGTAAGACTGCTGTGGCAAATCCAGCTCTAGATTTAGAAAAGTTAGGCAGGTGGTAATTTATTTATTGACATTTTTTGACCAGGAATGTCCAACTGGACGCAGGTCCATTTTCAGCAGAGGCCCGGGGAGAAAAGCTCCACAAATTAAAATATTACAGACATAGTTACAGATGAAGAATCCTAGCAATTAAAATATTACAAACATAGTTACAGATGAAGAACATAGTACATTCAGGAGATAACTAGCATCTGTTCTATCCACGAAGTCATAGCAGATATTAACAATTGTTACAATAAGAAGTTACTGCCATATAATAAGTAGATAGGCATGGAAGTATCAGAGCTTGCTGTAATCAAAGGTAGTTTGTGGGGTGGAAGAGAGGTAGAGGGTAGATGGAGTGGGAGAAGTTAGAGGGGAGAGTTACAAGGGCATAGCCAGCATGCTTTTTGGTGCGCTTTAAGTAAAGCTTTGAAGTGGGTGCATGATGGAAGAAAGGTTATTGTGGGGGGGGGGGGGGGTTCCATAATTTGGCTATAGTGCTGGGGAATAGTGCTTCTCCAGCAGTGTTATTGGCTCTAGTAATTTGTAATTGATTTTTGTTGCTGGATCTTAGTGGTCTGGTGGTGGGATAGGGTTGGAGTAGATACTGGAGGGATGGGACCTTTAGAGGATGGTTAACCGGTTTGTGGGCGAGTGCGAGTTGATACCATTGAAGGAGGTGAGGGAGTTCTAACCAGCCTAGTTCAGTAAGTGAGAGACAGTGGTGACTGTGGCAGGATGCCCTGGCGGCGATTTTGTTGCAGCAGGTCTCGAGTTTATTTAGATTGCATTGCCTTAGGTTGGTATATATTGGAGAGGTATAAAGTAGGGTGGAGATAAGGTGCAAATTTGCAACTGAAATCCTAGCTGCTTTGGTGAGGAGTTGCTTATTTCTGTATAAGGCTCCTAGTTTTTGGTGGACTTTGTTTATGGTGATGGATATGTGAATGTCAAATTTGAGATTGTCTATTTCAACTATTAGCAATTTGGTGTGATCTGTTGGGTGGATAGTGGTGTTGTCTTCTGCTGTGATGTTAAAGTGAGAGTTGTTTTGAGTATGTTTGGTGGGTTTGAAGATGTGAAATTTAGTTTTGTTTGGGTTGAGTATTAACTGGGCATCGGATAGCAAAGTTTCAACAGACGAAAAGGCATCCTGTGTGACCTTTTGCAGTTAGGTATGGACTGAGATGAGCAGATGATGGTTGAGTCATCTGCATACTGTATATGAGTGTACCATGTTTGGTGGCAGAGGCTAGATTATTGGTGAAAATAGAGAAGTGTAAGGGTCCAATGATGGATCCTTGGGGAACACCAATAGAGATAGGTAGTTGGGGAGATGTGTCATTTTGCCATACAACAGATTGCTGGTGGTCAGACAGGTAACTTTGAAACCAGTTGGTGAATGACTGAGAAAAGGATAGGTTATTGAGTACAGAGAGGAGTTGTTTGTGTGGGACCATGTCAAATGATTTAGATGGGTCTAGGAAAGTAGCAGAGGAGAGATGGCCATTGTTTTTATGGTGAAGGATAGTGTTAGTAAAAGAGAGTAAGGCAGTGGTGGTGCTATGGTTTTGGTCAGAAACCATGTTGAGTATTAGTAAGAAGGTTATTAGTAAGGAGGTAGTCAGATTTGAGAGTGAATGCACCTCTCTAGTATTTTGGAGAGTGGAGACAGAATCGCTATGGGGTAGTAGTTTGTTAATTCTGTGGAGGGGCCGCCTTTGTGAAAGGGAATGATGAGTGATATTTTCCATAGTGTAGGGACATAGCATTCTGACAGAGATTGGTTAATCAAGATGGATACTGGGTAGGCTAGGGCATCAGCTGTAATTTGTAGGAATTCACTTGGGAGAGTGTCTACTGCTAATTTTGTGGGTTTAAGTTTAGTTAAGAGTTTTCTTATGTTGGAGGTAGGAATGGGAGAAAATGAGAAGAGTGTGAGGAAATTACTGGGTGAAGGTGTGGGGTGTAGGGGGGAGGGGGTCGTGTTGTCTAGCTAGTGATGGTACGGTTTGTGTGAAGTGTGTGTTGAATGAGGTAGCAATATTTTCTGAGGAGTGAGGAATGTTAGGTGTAGGGGTATTGATTTTACCAGGGTGGAGGATGGAGTTTATGGAGGTCTAGAATTGTTTGGGGTTGTGTTGGGAGGAGTTGAGGGCAGACTGGTAGTATTGGATTTTGTCCTCCTTTATTACATTTTTGACTATTGCGTAGTTCTAGGAATTTCTGTCTAGCTGAGTGGGTTTTGGTTTTGCGCCAGTGTTCCCAGGCTTTATCTCAGTTTTTCATTTCTGCCCTAGTGGTTTTCTGTAGCCATGGGGAGGGTTGGGCTTTGGTTCTGGTAAGTCTTATGGGGGCATGGTTATTTAGGATGCTTAGGAAGGTAGTATTTAAAAATTGGACTGCGTCATCTAGGCTGAGGTAATTTAGAGGGTGCCAGTTACATTCTTTGAGGGATGAGATGAATGTGATTGGGTTAAAGTGTAGTTTTTTTACGCATTTCATGGTAGAGGACAGGTTTAACTTGGTATAGGTGTTTTTTGAGTAGGATTGTTGGGGAATGATCACTGAGGCTATCTGATAGGCAGCCTGCTATATAGAACTGGGGAATCTTGCTGACTAGTATCCAATCCAGGGTAGTGTGCTTGGAGTTTTTATTTATTCTGGTTGATGACTGGACTAGTTGGGTGAAGCCATGAAGGTTTAGATGCTGGGTTGGATGGTTGCCGCAACAGGATTGCCAATCAATACTGAAGTCACCTAAAATTATGGTCTCTTGAGGGAGATGGTGGGTAGTCCAGCTGAGGAGGTTTTCTAGTGGAGGGATATTTTGGCCAGGTGGGAAGTAGCATCCTATTACATTGATGGTTTTATTTTGGTTGGTGAAAGTATGTACAGAGCTCCAGGTTGCAGCTTCTAGGATGTCCCTGGTAGGAACACCTCTGAGAAATGCAGTAGAGGCAGATGCACAGCCCTGGTGGAATGTTTTCTTATCCCCTGTGGGGTAGGTTTTCCATGGTGTTTGTAGCAGAAATGGATGCAATGTGCTAGCCATTTGGAAATGGTTTGCTTTCAAATGGCCTTCCCCTCTGCCCCTGCAGCAAAGCTAACTAGCAGCTGGTCGGATTTTCTGAGAGGCTTAGTCCTGTCCATACAGAATCTAAGCTGTCTGTGTACGTCCAGAGAATGCAGTATCCTTTCCAGTTTATTCTGAGGATTAGGGAAAAATTAGGCAAATGAATGGACTGTTTAGAGCCACACTAGACACCACCTTGGGCCTAAAGGATGGATTAGTCCAGAGGGGAAACCCTGTCCACATGGAAGATAATGACGGGTTCCACTGCCATTAGGGTCTGCAGTTCAGACACTCTTCTTACTGAAGTGATGGCTAGAAGTAAAGCTGTTTTCCAAGAAAGGAATTTCAACTCTGCTGTAGCAGCTGATTTAAAGGGAGGAAGAGTGAGTTTTTCCATTACAAAGTTAAAGTCCCAAGCTGGAGTGGGAGCTCTCCTGTGGGGGGGGGGGGGGGTCATACATTTTTGGAATCTGTAAGGAATTGTTTTAGCAGGGTATGAGAGAAGAGGGGTGGCTCAGTATTATAATGTGCTGATATGGCAGAAGCATGAATCTTAATTGAAGAGAAGGATAGGCCCTTGTGGAGCATTTCTGTTAAATAATCTAGAATATGAGGTAAGCTGGGCACCACTTGTGCCCATCCCCTGAGCCTAGCTCCACGAACAGTATCTTTTCCACTTTTCTGAATAGGATTTTCTAGTACTAGGCCTCCTTGCCTCAAGAATGACATCTAGCACCTGCTTACTGAGGGTTGCTGGAGGTGAGCTCAGGGAATTAGCCATGCTGCAAGGCTGAAGATTTGAAGCTGAGAGTGCAGAATCTGACCCGTCTGCTGGGATGGCAGGTAAGGGGTCTAAGGCAGGTGCCAAGGTTGTAGCACTGTCATACTGTGCAAGAGGGGGTACCAATGCTGGCGTGGCCTGTCTGGTGCAATCAGTATTGTCCTTGGCTTGTCCTGTTTGATCTTTAGTATAAAACTTCGAGAGGAGAGGCAGAGGGGGAAAGGCACAAACTGAGAAGCTTTCCCAGGAAAAGGACAGGGCATCCACTTTCCAAGCTTGACTGTAGGGAGTTCGGGTGCAGAATTTGTTCAACTGGTAGTTCTGAGGGGAGGCAAACAGGTCTACCTCTGGTGTCCCCCATTTGCTCCTCAACAGTTTGAATAGTTTGGGTTCCAGTTTACATTCGTGTGGGTCCATGAGATTTCTGCTTAAGTCGTCTGCCAGTGAATTTAGTTTGCCTGGCAGGAATTGAGCTTGTAGGTTCACTTGGTAGCGCAAGGCTGTGTTCCACAGAGCCATGGCTAGTCTGCAAAGTGGGTAGGAATGGGTTCCTCCCTGCTTATGTACCACATAACTGTGGTGTTGTCCCGTCTTTACCAATAGTTGTCCTGGAAGAATAAGATCTTTGAAGGCTGTCAGAGCATTCTGTACAGCTAACATTTGTTTTTGATTGATATGCAGGTGCATCTGTATTGGGTTCCATTTGCCCTGAATGCACTGCTCTGCCATGTAAGCCCGCCATGCATAGTCTGATGCATCTATTGTTAGGGTTTGGGTGGCAGGGGGTAGAGTGAAAGGGAGTCCCTTCTTGTGGTAGCAGGCCTCTGCCTAGCAAAGGAAATCTGTCCTTAGACAAGGAATGACAGGAATCATTGTTTCCAAGTCCTCAGAATGTTGACACCATAGACTTTTTAGATACCATTGAAGTTTCCTCATATGCAGTCTTGCATACGGAATCAACAGAATGCAACAGGCCATGAATCTCGGGGCTTGCAGGATTTTCCTTTCAGATAGCTGGGTTTGTGTGGCCAGTAGTTTGAAGTAGGTTGTCAAATTAACTCGTTCCTCTGGAGTGAAGAATGCCATCTGGGAAGTTGTGTTCAAGCTTGCTCCCAGGAATACAATCTGTTGGCAGGGTAATAGGCGTGATTTCGTCTCATTGATGGTGCACCCCAGAGAAGTTAGAAGTCTCTTTGCAAATGGCAGGTGTTGTAATAGCAAATCCTGACTCGCTGCCTGAATCAGGCAATCGTCCAAGTATGGGTAAATCTGAATATTTCTCTCCCTGCAAAATGCAACAGCTGGAGCTAGGCACTTTGTGAATACCCTGGGTGCAGTAGATAAGCCAAAGGGAAGTGCAGAGAACGGATAGTGTATGGAGCCTGCCCTGAAGTGTAGGTATTTTCTGCAGGATTCCCTTATTGGGATGTGCAGGTAAGCTTCTTTTAAATGTAGAGTTGCCAGCCAGGCATCCTTGGCTAGCATAGGAAGAAGCTGTTGAAGAGTTAGCATTTTGAATTTTGGAACCACCAGAAAGGTGTTAAGAATAGAATGATCCAGGATAGGATGCCAGGAGTTCTCTTTTCTCGGAACCAGCAACAGTCTTGAATAAAAACCTTGCCCCCTTTGTGCTGCTGGGACAGGCTGAATAGCCCTGATACTGAGGAGAAAGAGTACTTGTTTTTGGGCCTCCGCCCACTGGTTTGGGGGGGGGGGGGTCTGTCCATCCACTTGTGTTTGGGTGTGAGTGGAAGTGGAATCTGTATCCTAGGGAAACTATGCTTAAAACCAATTTGTCCTGGGTAATGAGTTCCCAGTATTTTGCATGCAGGCAAGCTTTCCTCCTAAGGGAGTAAGTAGTTGAGCAAGGCTTGGAAGAGATAAGGATGTCATTGTGCCAGTTTTCCATAGGGGGTGGGCTTACTACTCCCTGCTTTGGAAATGGGGTCCCCCCACTGCTTAGATCTGTGCATAGCCTGAGACTGAAGTCTTGGTGGTCTGCTGCCCCTGGGTTTGGACTGAGAAGGTCTGGAAGGGACTGGAAAGGACAAGTTCTTTGAAGGCCAATGTGTACTGAATCTAGGTGGCTGTACGTGTACGAAATCTTTAACAGTTTGCATAGATTTAGCTTTTTCCTCCATCCTTTTGAGGGCGACTTCTGCTTTGTTGCCAAAAAGGCGCTCTTGGTTTAAGGGTGCATCCAGTAATTTAGCTTTAACATGATCTGGCAAGTTTTGTTCCTTAAGCCAAGCATGCCTTCTAAGTACAGACCCAGTAACAGCAGCCCTGCAAGATGCTTCTAAAGCATCAAAACCACATTGCAAAGTATGTTTACCTACTGGGTCAGCAGTATGCATTAACCCTTGTAAATCGTTGTGTTCAGCACAGTCAGGAATCAACATTATTTTCTGTTTAATTAATCCCATAATATGCTGCTGATACTTTAACATATGACACTGGCAATTTAAGGCCCTAATGGCCAAAGTAGCAGAAGTATATACCTTCTTACCCTATCTATCTAAAGCTCTAGAATCCCTATCAGAAGGGGTAGGATTTTTGACAGTTGTAGCCTTAATGCCTTTTGGTCCTTGGGAAATGGTCTCTCGATCCGCAATAGTATTCTTGAACAGGAATTTGAGAGAGAGTCAGGTAACTCTGTAGTACCCATCAGGTTTCCTGGGAGCAGGAGGCAAAGTGTCTGGGGTAAGGCTGGATTCCAAGAAAACGTCATCTACAATCTCCAGAACAGGATGGATAGCTAGAGGCCTGTACTGAGGTAGGTTTAAAAATTCCCCAAGTCTCTTTTTGGACTGTGAAAAGTCCTGGCTTTCCCAGCAGAAATGCTCCCTAAGGGTATGCAAGGTTTCACCAAAAGAAAAATCTTCTTGAGGGGAAGCAGAGGGAATGGAATCCTCTGCATCAGAATCCTCATGAGTATATAAGGGTAAATCTTGGTAGTCAGAAGGAGTAGAGATATCAGATTCCTCCTCAGAAAAATCAGAAAGAAAATCAGTTCTAGGTCTCTTAAAGGGGGAAGGCTGGCTTCCCCTAATTAAGGTAATAAGGTCTTCAGCCATTCTAATCATTTGTTTTTGAGGCATATGGGCCGGAGAATGCACTTTGGTCGTCTGTTTTCTAGGCTTAGTGCGAGCTTTAGGCCTGAGGAATTCGGAATTCTTAGCTTGAAATGAAGACGTCGGTTTAATATGAAAATCGGTAGGCCTGAATACGCCATCAGAAGCCGGTGCCTGCACAGCGGCTCTGGACCCATCCAAGGTAGAGATATCCGCAGATTCCATAGTCGAAGAAGCATCTTGTGGCATACCGGACTCCGAATGGGTCTCAGTAGAGGCCTGCGAATCAGTAGTAGCGGGTTATCAGGGGCTGCGAAAGCACCTCACTGAGTACCAGTGGACTGGCGACTAGCTTAACGGTAGCGTCATCGTCAGTTTTGGACCTAAGCGGTCTGTCTCTGTCTTCATCCTTGCGTTTTTTGGGAAGATCGGTTGTCAGATGGCTTAAGGAAGCCATTTTGGAGTACGGAGATAGAGAACAACAGTATTTAGCTACAAAAATAGCCCGTCGACGAACAATTCAGGCGTTGAACAAGGCACAAAACTGACAGCGAGAGAGGAGGTCGTGGTCTGGGCCTAAAAAAGTGACGCAGTAAGAATGAAAATCTCTATGAGGTATTTGCTTTCCACAGGCCAGACAATTGTTAATTTTTTTCTGACATCGGTTAGAGCAAGAAAAAAGGATCCCCAACGGGGTACTTATCTTTTTGAAAACTTCAGGCCTGAAACTCAAAAACGAAAATTTCAGGAGTCTGCCAAAGATTCCAAAGACAACCACAAAGCATTCTATAGCTATGTCAAGAATCTAAATGGCAATGCTCAGATCTGCTCTGAGCTACAACAGAATGGCATTAAATATACTGATCCCAAGGATATTGCCAATATCCTGGCAGATCAATTCAGTGCAAACTTCACCCTCCTCTTACCCCAAAAACGGCCAATCTCAATATCGAAAGACTGCAAAATTCTGGTAATAATGGCCACACAGGTAAAAAACGCACTCTCCAAAGCCAAGAATACAGCATCCATGGGACCAGACGACATCCCAGACTGTGTACTACATGAACTGCAAAATGAACTGGCACCTCACCTAAGTGTCATGTTTAATCATAGCCTCACCTCAAGCTTCATGCCCACCGAGTGGCGCACAGCTACAGTTATCCCACTCCACAAGGGGGGGATCCACCTTGGATCCCGGGAACTACTGTCCCGTCAGTCTGACAAGCCTGATCTGCAAGGCTATGGAACGCACTATTATGGAACTTATAAACAAAGACATTGGCAACCTTCAAACACTGGACCCTACGCAGTTTGGGTTCATGAAGGGCCGATCTTGTCTCCTGAACCTGTCTGACTTCTTCGAATCAGTCTCCAGAGCTGTGAACAAGGGAAAGGTGGTCCACACAGCCTATCTGGACCTCGCCAAGGCCTTCAACACCATCTCCTACACTCTGAAATCATAAACTTACTAAGCTGGGCATTAATCCCTACGTCACTCGATGGGTTGCCAAATGGCTTACTGACAGAACCCACACTAAAAGTAGCCGACTCCAAATCCAGCTCCAGACAAGTGGAGTACCTCAGTGTTCAGTCTGGGACCGCTCTTGTTTGGCATCTACTTCCCTGAAGTACAGGCCAACACTAAGGGACTCTGGCTAACAAAGTTCACAGATGACTGCAAACTGGGAGCCACTACTGAATCCCCAAATGTGGATATTATACAAAAGGGCCTTACAGAAACAGATGCTTGGTGCCAGAGCCATGCGCTCAAGCTCAGTGCCAAGAAATGTATAGTTATCCCCTTTGGAAAAAACATGCACCCGTGAATTACCATATAGGTGGCAGTACACTAAACATCGAAAGTGTGATAAGAGACTTTAAGAGACTTAGGGACACAGGTGGACAGTGATCTCACCTTCGATAACCACATTGCCACAACAGTCAGGAAATCCTTCTATGTGGCACACCTCATCACTAAGGGCTTTTCACCCAGAAAAAAGGAGGTCATTGTCCCACTGTACTCATCCCTCATTAGACCCATTATAGAATACAACACCCTGTTTGGTATGTACCTCTCAAGACATCTGCAACAACTGGAAAGGACGCAGAAATACCTCACTAAAAGAATCACAGGCCTAAAGCAGATGCCCTATGCTGACCATCTAAAAAACTCCACCTATACTCTGTCACATATTGTCTACTCAGAGGCAATCTCTGCTCAACATACAAGACCATGTCAAACCCAGAGTTGATGGACATGCTACACTTAAAGAAATCCCAATCCCTCAGAGAGACACGCTCCAGGGATCCAAACCTTGTCATCACAATGAACAAAACATGCTGGAGGCATAGTTTCCTGACCCAGAGACTCCCCAGACTCTGGGACAAACTTGCCCATACAAGTCAAGCAGAGCACCTCTTTGGCCCTCTTCAAAAGGAATCTTGATGATTGGATGGGAGATAGGAAATTCACCCCGGGGATCACATCAGTCACCTTGCTAGACAGGGGTCCAGGGAAGTAAATACTGTGGGAAGAAATAGCCAGGGAATTGTTATGGCTAGGCTTGTATAGGCCCTAGGGCCGATAGCGGAGTACCAACCTATGAAACTAATTCCCATTACTTCTTTCCATATCTCGTAATTACTTCTGCCATGCTTTTTTAAAGTTCATTTTATCCCACTCTTTAGCTATCCCTTCTGACATAATTGTTTACAACTTCCCTAATAACTCTTAAATCTTATCCACCACCAATTCCTTAAATTTATCTGTAAAAAATACTAAGGAAAGTGCCAATGACTCATTGTTGCCCTGCATCTTTATCTTGGCTTTTACTTGTGCATGATCTAATTATTGGATTTGACTCAAAACTTTTAATTAAAATACACATGCACCTATGAAGCAACTTCTATCCAGTCTGGCCAAGTAACCTTACCTTGAGGAATAACGAGCACATTCAGTGTTCCTGTTATTGAATTCACATCTTCCACACTATATATTCTCAAATATTTCTACAGAAAATCTAGTCTCTTGTTATATTTTCCATTTTAGGTCCCCTACCAATAACCCATTGCTGCCAGAAATCTACAATTACTGTCTTTTCTTCCTCCTCTTTAGTTATCGGTGTGACGCTCCTGCACTGGTCCAGTAATCAACGTGCCTCAATCCTCACCACTAGCACCAGTGAGGAACGTGCACTTTGGGAGGATAAGGATACACACAGTAAAGTACAATTCCCCTTAAAAGCACGCAAAGATCAGTCAGTCTGGGGCTGTTTTCCCCCTCTTTCTCCAAATCCCCAATAAGACTCTCCACTGGCACAACTATAGGGTTAAGATCTCAGCTGAGCAGTCAAGCCAAAACCTCCAGCACCCTCTTTGTCCAACCAGTGCTTCGTATCCCTGCCCACGTAGCTGACGTACACACTTTGAGATTTGATTTATATACAAACACCAACACACTCCTGGTAAAGGCTGGCACATGTTTACTAGCTATGCCCCCTGTGCCCAGACTAAAAGGATATCACTGCCACCAACCAGCTCTTTATCAACTACCAAAAGGCCCTTACAAAGGGTGACCAATTCTACTGTGCAATATTATTATCCAAATGGTAAGTGTGACCAAGACTTGCAAGGCTATTTAAGAGTGGCCTGTACCGTGTCACCAAATTCATATGCACATACTCTAAGAGCTTAAATATCTCTAAACAAACCAGCCACAATTAAAAGGTTTAAATATATTTAACAACAAATAATAAAAGCACAAGACAATATTTAATAACAACACAGTGACTACCGAGTTTGGAATCACAGGAAATATTTTAAACATTGCAGGACAGTCTCGCATACATACAAAAAGCATCTAAACTAATCTTACTATATCCATATCTATCTCTAAGAGAGAGTACTGAAATCTAGTACTTACTATTAGCAAGGCAAGTGCTGAGGAGAGGATGTTTCCAGGTGCAAAGACAAATACAAAATGCAATATCTCAGAGAGTTCCCAAATTACTATCAAAACATTACTGCTGGGTCAGCTGGATAACATCACTATTTGGTCACCTGCCTCCAGTTCTCAGGCTAAACAGATACCAACAGAATTTAACATTTCTCTGTGAAAAATACTTCTCTCTCAGAAGTTTGCCTAGAACTGGAAGTCGTACAACAGTTAAACACTTTTACATTTTAAACCTAGTAATTATTTCTAATAAAACAAACCACAGTAGCGATGCAAGGCAGGCAATATACAGAGGATCCAATGCTCACACAAAACAAAAAGTCCACTTATAACAAAGTTAAAACAGCAATTTATTGTAGCACAAACTGAACTTGGTAAGCGCTTTCACCTGAATAGGCTTATTCAGACCTTACAAGTCAGTCTTCTACACTCTTAATATACCAAAGTATACAAAAAATGTGCCAAAAAAATCAAACAACATTTAAAGGCACATCACAATACATGAAATGCTGAAATCACAATAGATCTAAACCACAGCCTACAATAACAGACAAAGATAACATATAATAATGTACGTAAAAATATAATACATATAAAATCTATATAAATTTACGTACTAAAAAAAAAAATATATATATATATATATATATATATATATATATACAGACACACACACACACACACATATATATATATATATATATATATATATATATATATATATATATATATATATATATATATATAAAAAGATATTTAACATAATAAGATGTGCTCATTTCAGTTTCCTGGATCTCAAGAAGGGTCTCAAAGGTACCTTCTCATTGAGTCCAGGAAACACATCAGCCCTAAGGCTAACAATCCACCTGGACTCTGCACTTTCTGTCCTACCCCTCACATCACCCCCCTAAAACCATGATGCATGATATCTAGCACTTTAAAACAAAACACATGTGTGAGATCAGTGGATACAACATGTTTAGATAAGGCATTTACAGTGGAGTGAACCCTAATCTGGTAAAAGTGTTCCCTAATCCTGTCCTTCAGCCTCCTGTCCATCTTACCCACGTAAAACGCAGTGCAAGCATTGCAGGAGGCTAAATAGACCACATGGGAAGAATTACAATCAGCAAACACTCTGACCTTGTAGCTATTACCATACACAGGATGACAGAAACTAACATCCGTGTCAATATGGGAACAATGATTACAATGGCCACATGGTACAGTACCAACCCTCTCATCAGTGTTGGAACCCAACTTAGGATAACACAACATACTCTTCAAATTCGGTCTGTTCTTATACACAAAACATGGAGTGGCACCCACAGCATCTCTTACATCTGGGTCAATCATTAACACACCGCAGTGTGACCTAATCACATCCTTCAAACTCCCCACATCCTTTGTATAATAAAGTGGTACTATAAAGATACCATCTCTCTCCCTCCTACTACCTATATTACTCTGATCATTGCCATCTAAATAATTCATCACACCCTCTGAAAAATATGATACAGCATCACTATCCCTCAACATAGAGAGTCCTTCTAGCACCTTTTCTATATCAGAACTCTGATACTCTCTATCCCTGAACCTCTGACAAGTCACGAACACCATCTTCAAAACCTACCTGACTAGGATTGTACCGAAAGGTCCTGTAAACCTGGCCTCTCGCTATATTGCCAAACATATAGCCAGGATGCATACTATGTCTGTGAAGGAAGGCATTCTGCTGACAAGTTTTCCTATACACACCTGTATTCAAAAGGCCGCATTCCTTTTCTCGTCTGACACCTGTACCACATCCTTAAACTCCAATCTGAGGCATAAATTCCTAACAAACAATTTAAACTGCACCAAACTGTCAACATAGTTACTATTGCAACTAGATATAAAAGTCAACCCTTTTGATAAAACACCTAACTCATCAGGTGTAAGAGGGCGAGACAAGATATTGTGTACTAAAGTCTCCCAGCCTTGTTCCACATCCTCTTCAAATTGTGGTTAAACTGAGCGTCCGCTGACAACTTCCTTTTTGTCCTGCCCCTGTTCACAGACCTTGATCTCCCTACTCCCCTGTAGACCTTGTTGATGGGGAAAGGGCAGTTAGTAGCCCCATCACCACCCTGATCAAAACCAGGAGAGGATACACCATGTATAGAATGAACCGGTGTTCTGTTGACAGTTTGGTGCAGTTTAAATTTTTTTAGGAATTTATGCCTCATATTGGAGTTTAAGGATTATAATGACTCCATGGAATTGATGTTAATGGACCAGAGGTTTTACTCCCAGATAGAGCAGTGTATGGTTGATATGCACGCACAGAGGATATGGGAGATGCTAGATGATCTGGTTAGGACTGGAGCTATTTCAAGAGAGTTGCATGATTATTTGTTTGTGAGTGACCCCCTTCTGCCAGTGATGCAGGGCTTACCCAAGATCCATAAGGATGGTGCATGTCCACCTATGAGACCTACTGTTGCTGGCAGAGGGTGGATTACGGAACCTTTTTCTTTATATGTGGAGAGGGATTTGTGCCCCATGGTTGATGCCAATGGTCATATCCTAAGGGATACGAAACAGTTCCTATTGAATTTATATGAGTGCATGAGGTTGGGTCCTGCTGATCTTTCTTATTTTATGGTCACGATGGATGCCCAATCTCTTTTTACTCTTCCCCGAATAGGGAAGGGGTACAGTTAGTGTCCGATTATCTGAAGGCTAGGTCTGAGCTGAGCAGTGATGTGGTGGATCGAATAATGTTATTTTTGGAAGTTGTATTAGAGAATAATATTTTTTGTTTTGGCACGCAGTGTTACCTGCAGAGGGATGGCGTTGCTATGGGCACTTCTTGTGCCAATAGCTACGCCAACCTTTTCATGGCTGTTTTGTTTAAATTGAAGGGGTATGTTAGGCATGTTATGTTTTACAGGCATTTTTGGACGATGTGTTTTTCATTTGGAGAGGCTCTAAGGATGAGTTATCCATGTTTACAGAGAGGGTTAATGCTTTGACACAGTTCCTGAAGTTTAGTTATGAGGTCTCTGAGACTTGGATTATGTTTCTTGATGTTTATGTTCAGAGGTTGGAATGCGGCCTTTTGAATACAGGTGTGTATAGGAAAACCTGTCAGCGGAATACCTTCCTTCACAGACATGGTATGCATCCTGGCTATATGTTTGGCAATATAGCGAGAGGCCAGGTTTACAGGACCTCTCGGTACAATCCTAGTCAGGTAGGTTTTGAAGATGGTGTTCATGACTTGTGTCAGAGGTTCAGGGATAGAGAGCATCAGAGTTCTGATATAGAAAAGGTGCTAGAAGGACTCTCTGTGTTGAGGGATAGTGATGCTGTATCATATTTTTCAGAGGGTGTGATGAATTATTTAGATGGCAATGGTCAGAGTAATATAGGTAGTAGGAGGGAGCGAGATGGTATCTTTATAGTACCACTTTATTATACAAAGGATGTGGGGAGTTTGAAGGATGTGATTAGGTCACACTGTGGTGTGTTAATGATTGACCCAGATGTAAGAGATGCTGTGGGTGCCACTCCATGTTTTGTTTATAAGAACAGACCGACTTTGAAGAGTATGTTGTATTATCCTAAGTTGGATTCCAACACTGATGAGAGGGTTGGTACTGTACCATATGGTCACTGTAATCATTATTCCCATATTGACACGGATGTTAGTTTCTATCATCCTGTGTATGGTAAACAAGTTCAGAGTGTTTACTGATTGTAATTCTTCCCATGTGGTCTATTTAGCCTCCTGCAATGCTTGCGCTGCGTTTTACGTGGGTAAGATGGACAGGAGGCTGAAGGACAGGATTAGGGAACACTTTTACCAGATTAGGGTTCACTCCACTGTAAATGCCTTATCTAAACATGTTTTATCCACTGATCTCACACATGTGTTTTGTTTTAAAGTGCTAGATGTCATGCATCATGGTTTTAGGGGGGGTGATGTAAGGGGTAGGACGGAAAGTGCAGAGTCCAGGTGGATTGTTAGGCTTAGTGCTGATGTGTTTCCTGGACTCAATGAGAAGGTACCTTTGAGACCCTTCTTGAGATCCAGGAAACTGAAATGAGCACATCTTACTACGTTAAATATCCTGTGTGTGTGTGTGTGTGTGTGTGTGTGTGTGTGTGTGTGTGTGTGTATATATATATATATATATATATATATATATATATATTTTTTTTTTTTTACTATGTACATTTATATAGATTTTATATGTATTATATTTTTACGTACATATTATATGTTATCTTTGTCTTGTTATTGTAGGCTGATTTAGATCTATTGTGATTTCAGCATTTCATGTATTGTGATGTGCCTTTAAATGCTGACTGATTTTTTGGCGCACTTTTTGTATACTTTGGTATATTAATAGTGTAGAAGACTGACTTGTAAGGTCTGAAGAAGCCTATTCAGGTGAAAGCGCTTACCAAGTTCGTTTTGTGCTACAATAAATTGCTGTTTTAACTTTGTTATAAGTGGACTTTTCGTTTTGTGTATTGGATCCTCTATATACTGCCTGCCTTGCATCGCTACTGTGCCTTTAATGTGGTTTGTTTTATTCTGATTGTGTTTGGCACAAGGAGCGTTTACCTGGTGGGGAGTGATTCTTTTTGGATATCTAGTAATTATTTCTGTTTTAAGAAAACAGAAAACCCTCTAGCTCTAGACATCCTGTCTCTTTGCATTAAGTAACTTTTATAGCACAGTCATAAACCACTTCAATTTACTTTCCAGCTTCTACCATTAAAATACACATCTGCAAAGGTATATAATTTACACTTTTCTGCTCTTTTCTAGTAGGGTACACTGTGGTTACATTCTTGAAGCTCAGTACATAACATACAGTTCAACACACACTTCTGCCCCAGTAGTTTAATAGCCACGTAACTTTTAGTTATGTACTCACCATAACTTCAGATGTTTGGGATCCATCTCGCCTACATTCTGACTGATGGGTTCGGAGCCGATCCCTCGGCTCCGACTCGGCACGCTTATGCCAAAGAGCGAAGTCTCTTATTGGCTGAGCTTACTATATCCCAGGATGCACCACTACCAGTCCCCCAGATCTAGTTTGTCCGCATACATGCACACATGCATACCCTGCTTATATAACATCGTCAGATGAAACAAGATAAAACAGTAGAACTCAAAACCGTTCAATCTCTTCTGATCTCCAAGGCAGGGGAAGGAGGGTGGAGTATTAGGAATGTAGGAGATGGATCCCAAACATCTGAAGTTATGGTGAGTACATAACTAAAAGATGTTATGTGATCCTATCTCGCCTACATTCTGACTGATGGGACAGCGCCCTAGCACCTGAATCCTGGGTGGCTCACTGGAAAACACTCCTGAGTACCGTGGAACCAAATGATGCTCGCCCTTTAGATGCCACATCCAATTTGTAGTGGGAAATGAAAGTGTGCGGGTTGGACCAAGTAGCCGCAGCACAAATTTCCGATATAGCGAGCTTGGAATGAAAAGCTATAGAGGTAGCCATAGCTCTGGTAGAATGAGCTTTGATAGATGTTGCAAGTTGCTTATTGGAAGAAGAATAAGCCTGAGTTATGCAATCTCTGATCCATTTTGAGATAGTAGCTTTTGTGATGGTTTGGCCCAATTTATTATCTGAGAAGGACACAAACAACTGGTCTGACTTACGGTTGCTGAGTCCTGTCTAAATAGAAGCGAATTGCCTGTGAACATCCAATTTATGGAGAGTGTATTCTGCTTCATTGGAGAATTTTGGAAAGAAAACTGGTAGCTCTAGAGATTGTTGGAGACAGAAACTAGAACAGACCTTTGGGACAAAGGATGGGTTAGGCCTAAGTGATACTCTATCCTTGTGGAAAATCAAGCACGGTGGCTTAATAGACAGGGCTTGAAGCTCTGAAACTCTTCTTGCAGAAGTAATTGCAACTAAGAATGCAGTTTTCCAAGACAGATATTTTAACTCGCATGTAGCAGCCGGTTCGAAAGGGGGAGATGTTAATGCCAAGCACCAAATCAAGATCCCACGGAGGTGCAGGATGAAAATTGGTGGTCTTAATAGGCTCGCACCTTTAATGAAAGTTTTGCATAGTCTGCTGCTCATTAGAGGAGGATCCATGGATTCGTGGAATTTCGAGATAGCCGCTAGTTGGACTTTAATAGTTGAGACAGAAGATCCCTGATTAAACAGGGATGTTAAGAATTTCAAAACCTCTGGGACAGGAGCAGTGATAGGGTCTAAGCCTTTGAGTTGAGCTCCAGATAGCAAACCTCTTCCACTTACTGAGGTACAATTTGTTAGTGGTGGGTTTGTGGGTCAAGATAAAATGTGAACAACTTCCGGGTCTAGTGTATGCCTTCTAACTAAGGTTGGAAGTGGAGGAGCCAAGCTGTCAATTTCAAAGATCGAAGGGACTGATGCCGATGTCCCGACTGATGGATTAGCAAGTCCGGAATCAGGTCTAAGATCCACGGATCGTCCACTGCATGCTTCTTCAGGTAAGGAAACCATATCTGACGAGGCCAGTATGGGGCAATCAGTATCATTGAAGACCCCAGTTGAGAAGCTTTTTGAATAACTTTGGGAAGAAGTGGAATTGGAGGAAAGGCATAAAGTAGCCCCGCTGGCCAAGGTTGTGCTAGAGCATCCATGGCTGGTACTCCCTGATGTGGGATCAAGGAGAAGAACCTTTGGCACTTGGTGTTTTGTGGAGTTGCAAATAGGTCGCAGCACGGCGTCCCCCATCTCTTGAAAACCTGAGCTGCTACTGTGTGGTTTAGAGACCACTCGTGAGGAGAGAGAATTGTCCTGCTTAATTTGTCTGCCAATACATTTGACTTTCCCGGGATGTGGGTCGCTACCAAGAAGCGGTTGGTAGCCACAGCCCATTCCCATACTCTCATGGCCTCTCTGCAAAGGGGGTATGATCTGGTCCCTCCTTGTTTGTTCAGATACCAAACCACCGACATGTTGTCTGTGTGGATGGCGATGATGCCCTGAGGAAGAAATTTGTGTAAGGCTTGTAGGGATAGAAGTACAGCCCTCATCTCCAACACGTTGATGTGGAGAAGAGCTTCGTCCGGAAGCCAGGAGCCCTGAACTAGCCTGCCCAGACAATGCCCCCCCACCCTATCTGGGAGGCATCTGTCGTCAGGGTAACCACTGGAGGGAAGAACAAAGGGTTTTCCTTGATCCAAATTGGATGTCTGAAGCCACCAGCGAAGGTCCCTTTGCATATATCCGTAATCATGATGTGATGATTGAGGTGTAGATCCTGAAAGGACCATTGAGTTGACAATAGCCACTGAAGAATCCTCATGTGTAATCTTGCCAGAGGAACTAAAAGAACCGTGGCAGACATTGAGCCTAAAACTTGTAGGACCATCCTGGCTGGGGCTTTGGATCTCGAGATCAGAGCTTGAACTTGGCCCTGTAAAGTTTGGATCCTTTCGGCAGGAAGAAAGACGCCAAGATCAATCTTGAGTCTATCTCTGCTCCTATGAACTTTATGCGTTGAGAGGGCAGCAAGACAGACTTTGACCAATTGAATGTAATCCCCAGGGTAACACCCAGGCAGATGGTGGCTTTGAGGTTGTCCATTAGTAGATGCCTGGTGGTGGCAGTCAGGAGCCAGTCGTCCAGATAGGGAAACACTTGGAATCCAAGACTTCTCAGGTGAGCCGTCACTACTGCCAAACACTTGGTGAACACCCTGGGGGCTGTGGTGAGACCAAAGGGCAGAGCGCAAAATTGGTAATGACTGACTCCCAGGCTGAAGCGCAGATACCTCCTGGACGCCTGATGTATCGGTATGTGATAATAGGCGTCCTTGAGGTCTATGGAGCACATCCAAACATCCTTCTCCAACAATGGGAGAATGGATTGTAACGTGACCATTCAGCCGCCTCGTTGTTTGAGGATCTCTAAGATGTCTGCAAAGGAGACATCATCCGAGGACGACTTCGGGGACCCCTCTGCATCATCCAGATCAGTGTCTGAAGTAATAGACTCGGGGGAGTCCACGTGCTTCCTCTTGCACGATCTCTTCCTAGGGGGTTCCTCCGAAGACAGCTCAGGAGGAGGGGAACCCCCACTGGGGGTAACCTCAGGCCCCGGGGCTCCGCTGACTACGGACAGGGGAACTGCCAAAGACCCAGTCTCCACGCCTAGGGAAGGTGCCGGTAAAGCCGGGGAGATGGCCGAAGAGGACTTGGCCAAGGCACTCCTCATGGCTCTGAAAGCCGGACCCCCAGAATCCTGGGAGTGTCCGGTCTCCGGAGCCGTGATAGTCGACGGAAGACCCGCAGCCGAAGCACCGAGGGGGAGGCTCGGAACCGAAAGCATAGGTCCCGAAACATCACCCCGGGTCCAGCCGAAGACGTCACAGACAAACTCGGACCCGGGTCTGGTTGAGTAAGGGTCGGAGCCGACCCTGAGATCTCCATCGGCTCCAACAGCACCTGCTCCGACGGAGCCAAGCAGTCGGAGGAGGAATGGCAATGGGTGGGTAAGGTCATCGGCTCAAGCCAACTGGGTCGGAACCGAAACAAATTTTTGGAAGACTGGGGACTGGAACCGTCTTTGGAGCACCCTGTCTATATCAGAATCTGACATCCTCAAGACCGAGAGGAAACAGAACGGGTCCGAGACGGCCTCTCCAACGGCCCCAAAGGGCTAGGGGACCGGCTCCGAGGCGACTCGATGAGTATCGGCGCCGAGGGAATACACACACCAGTTTCCATCGGTGCCGAGGTGGACTTCGGGCGCCGAGGAGAAGTGTCTGAGCGACGACCTTGTCGGCCCGAGAGCAGTGGAGCCGACGGCGGTGATCCGCCTCGATGCCCCAGCCATCGGCTCAAGCCAGAGGAGTCGATACTGGTGGCATCGAGGCAGACTGTTCACCTCGGCCCAAGTCTTTGGAGCCGAAGGAGAGGCCTGCCTATGTCTCTTGGCGGTCGGATCCGACGGACTGGTCGGAACAGACGCCCTTTTCTTTTTAGCCGGAGAAGGAGAGGATGCCAAGGCTTCTTCAAAGGAGGGTTTAATTAACCCCTTAAGAATCAATTTATTTTTCCTCTCCTGGAGGACCCTTGAGGAAAAAGCGTGACATACGCTGCACGACTCCTGCAAGTGTTTTGCACCTAAACAATACACACAGAGCGAATGATCGTCTGTGATAGACATTTTGAAACCACATTTTGAACATTTTTTAAAGCCCGAAGGCCTAGGAGTCTGAGACATTATAATAAACAATTCCAGAAACTTGACAGGAAAAAATACAAGTACTGATTTACTGATGACAACCTAAACAAATAGGCTTACAGTTATAGCTTAGATGACAGGGAACTCTGAAACCCTGTAAAGTTTAGAAGGGTTGACTGACTTTTTAAAGCCCGAAGGCGGGAAGGCCCTAGATGAAGGAGGGGACCGAAATCAAACTCAACCCAATCACACAACAAGTTTTCACAATCCAAACACACACAATAAGAGCGTTAGCCGTTAAAACAGCTTTTGAGACAAAAAACAGCAAAAAACTGACAGAAAAAGTTAGTTAAAATAACTACTCAGCCCAGCCAGCTCGAGACCACGTCTTCGCAGGGAAGCGGCAAACGAGATCTGGGGGACTGGTAGTGGTGCATCCTGGGATATAGTAAGCTCAGCCAATAAGAGACTTCGCTCTTTGGCATAAGCGTGCCGAGTCGGAGCCGAGGGATCGGCTCCGAACCCATCAGTCAGAATGTAGGCGAGATAGGATCACATAACATCATATAGTTCTCTTACATTTGTAAGACAAGCCTATGGATCATATTAATATTCACAAATGATATATGATTATTTACAAAAATCCAGATAGCTGGGTTGGCAGTGTCACATTTCTATATAACTCATATTAATATTTTCAAGTGACATACAATTTACAAAATTCCAGCTAGCTGGGGTGGCAGCATTTCGGTTTGTCACAATTGGGAGCCCCTCTCTGACAACCGGCAATATTAACCTCACAATAAGTATTGTAAGTCTCTTTTTGTCCCCAGTATTTCACCAAATGTCGACCCTCAAATCCTTTAACAAATTCACATACTTGTTTCTATCCAAAATGAATCTCCTGCAGCACTGCTATCTGCACCTTACACTTCTTACTACAACTCTGAACTCTGCTTTTTTCTATACCTGTAAGGCTATTTACATTCCATTCCAATACTGACAAATCAGCCATTCTGATAAAAAGCCATTACGTCCACATTACAAAGGACATCTTTTTGAATATGTTTTCACCTTGCAGTTTACATGCACACACTAATGGCTAACAGGCTCATCTTGCTTAAGTTGCTTCTTGTCATCTCTATGTGAACCTGTGTCACATTTTCAGAACTTTTCACTTCAATAAAAACAATCAAAAAGCTAAATGGGTTCATAGGTGTTTACTAGGCTAACGACCACAAGGGCCTTTTTAAGCCTAGCCATGCATCTCAAATCTTTAACAAGTTCTGATACCTTTGACAAGTGGAGATGAACCATTTACAGGTTACCTCTATCCATTAAAGACATAGGTGCCAAACCAAGGATGAATTTCTGGTTACCCATGCAATTGTCCAAGTTGCACAAGAATTGGGTTAGGGAGGAACTCTGCTTCACATGGATGGGGAGCCTGATCCACAAACGAAGTAGTCTCTGGGATACATACTCATCTCTCCAGCAGATCCTATTTATATCACTGGCAAGGTTTAAGTCTTTAGAATGGGTAATTCTGGTGCTGTTTGTTTTGTGGATATGCAGGAGGTCCATCAGAGGGGGGTCTGACAATGTCCTGTATGCTAGGCATAGCTCTACCCTCAAAAATACAGAGATAGGGGGCATTAGGCGGTCTGCATAGGACATATTACTTATGCCTTGTATTCTTTTAGTGAGGAACCTCTGTAGATGTTCCAATTGTTGGATATACCTGGTTCGGTACATACCAAAGGGGGCAATCTGCTCAATGACAGGTCTGATGAATGCTGAATACAGTGAAACAATGACTCCCTTGGACTTAAATGCCATACCTTTGTTTATAAGTTGTCCAACACAGACTGATTTCCTCACCACTACAGACATGTGATAATCAAAGGCTAGATTACTATGCGTATCCCTAAGTCCCCAACTACTGGGTCAACTCTAAGGGGTGTGCTGTCAATATGACAGTTACCAGGGATGGACAACTTCCCAAAGGATACTATTATGCATTTCTTGGCATTTAGTTTTAGTCCATGGCTCGGACACCAGTTTTTCTGTGTCAGCCCCACCTGGGGAACATTTGTGTCAGTGTGAGATTCAATGACAGCTCCTAATTTGCAATCATCTTCAAATTTAGTCAGCGAGAGACCACTGACATTGGCCTCAACTTCCTAGAAGTAAATGCCAAAAAGGAGTGGTCCAAGAACTGATCCCTGAGGGACTCCACTTGTGAATGGCCTCTTTGTAGAGGTGGACTCCCAATTCTAACTTCCTGGGTCCTGTCTTCGACCAGCTGGCTATTCACCAGGTGACATATGGGTTTGTACCTAACCTCTTGAGTTTGTCAACAATACCAGAGTAGAGTACTGTGTCAAATGCCTTGGCCAAGACAATGTAGGCAGTGTGAACGACTTTGCCCTCATCCATTGCTTTGGCGACCTTCACGAAGAACTCCACCAGGTTGAGTAAGCATGACCTGCCCTTGACAAAACTAAACTGGGTTGGGTCCAGTGTCTGGAGGCTTACTATATCTCTACTGATCATTTCCATAATAATTCTCTCCATGGCTTTACATACAAGACTTGTGAGATTTATGGGTCTGCAGTTTCCAGAGGCTGTAGATGGCCTACCTTTGTGCAGAGGGATGATTGTTGCCTTTCTCCACTCATGAGGCATGAAGCCTTTTTGGAGGCTACAGTTAAAGTAATCACAGAGGCCCTGACAAGTCATGTTTCATGCTATTAAGAAGGCATCTTGGGACATTGTCTGGGCCCACTGATGCAGTGTTCTTGGTCTTAAAGAGAGCATTAAGGACCTGTTTCTCTATTGATAGTAGAGGAGTTATATTTGATATTTCCTGAGGGAAGGTTGAGGGATAGAGAGGGGTAAAGTTGAAGGTGAATTTATCAGCCAGGAGGTTTGCTATATCTTCTGGTTCAATATAGGTGGCTCCATTTACAATGAGTTCTGCACACAACTGTGTATTGCCTTTGAGGTTGCGGACATAGCTAAAGAATGCTTTGTGGTTGCCCATGGCCTGGAAGGCCAAACTTACCTCTGAGTTGTTTCTTTAGTTTGATGAGAGTGCTTTTATCCTGCTGGGTGCTGCACCTCCTAGGTTTTGCCATGATTTTCTTCCTCCTGTTATACAGCCAATTAACTTTGTGATTCCACCACGGTGGCTTGTTTTTTGTTAGGTCTGTGCTTCTTCCTGGTGGGTGCAGCTGCTTGTATGCAACTATTAACATGCTTGTACAGGGTTTCTGTGAACAGTTCTGCATAAGAAGTGTTCTCAGGGTTTATGGGGGCTTGAAATTTTGCCAGGTTCTCACTTAACAGCAGGAGGTTAACCTTAGAATAGTTCTTGAATATTCCAGGTTTAGCTGGGGTTCCAGGTTTTATTTTTACTTCAAAGGAGATCATTTTGGGGTCTGACCTCATCAGGGAAGGCATTACAGTAGGGGGGTGTGCAGCAGTCTCCCATATTAGTGAGGACCAGATCCAGTACGGCTGCACCCCTGGCTGGTGTAATGACTTTCTGGTCCAGGGAGTTTGTATTTACAAAATCCAGGAATCTCTGTGCATGAACGTTTGGTATCGTATAGGATTCCCAGTTAATAGTGGGGTAACTAAAGTCACCCGTGATTATGGTATTGGGTTGGATGGTTAGTATTTCTAATAAGTTTAAATACATGGTATGGGTTTCCTGGATCATAGAGGGGGTATCTATAGCTTGGCAAGGAAAATACAGTTGTGTACACTTACCATAAATGTAGATGTTCGAGTGTATTCACTGTTGCAGTCATTACATTTGGGTAATCTGCTGGCAGGATGCCCTCAGTCGGCCTGAATTCCAAAGTCTTGGGTCCTGCGTCGGTTGCTGTCTCCTCTTCCATGACGTCAGGTCCTCAGGGGTATAAAACATGCAGCAGACGCCATTTTCTTTAGTTTTTCTTGCCCCAGATGTCAGGTGCCCCTAAAAGGGTAGCCAAAATTTATATACATATAAATACATGCACCAATATAAACTTTACCTTCATCTACAAGCAAATACACCACATAGGTTGTATAAATCAGAGAAGGAAAGATAGGTTCCATCAGAAGAAAGGGGGATGGCGGGTGGGTAACCTGGACTGCAACAGTGAATACACTGGAACATCTACATTTATGGTAAGTGTACACAGCTTCACTATGTTCTTCGTGTTTCACTGTTGCAGTCATTACATTTGGGTAGAGTCCCAAAGCTATGGATGGGAGGCTGGAGCTAAACAGCATTATGAGCGGCTATGAGGCCCTGCAGAACTGCAGTGGCAAAGCCTGCCCTGGATTTAGAGTAGAGTGGCAGATGATAGTGCTTGGTAAAGGTGTGCACTGAACTCCAAGTAGCAGCCTCTAAAATGTCCTTGGTTGCTACTCCCATGAGAAAGGCTGCTGAAGTGGCTGCAGCTCTGGTTGAATGTGGCCTAATGCCCTTAGGCACTGGCTTGCCATGGTGTAAGTAGCAGAAATGAATGCAGTGGCCTATCCACTTTGAAATAGTCTGCTTTGAGATAACCTTTCCTTGTGATCCGGCAGCATATGCCACTTGTAATTGTTCTGTGTTTCGGAAAACTTTGGTTCTGTCCAAGCAGAATCTAAGCTGTCTTTGTACATCCAAAGAATGCAGAATTCTCTCCCCCTTGTTCTGTGGATTTGGATAAAAAGTTGGCAGATGAATAGTTTGGTTAAGAGCCACACTGGATACCACCTTAGGCATAAATGTTGGGTTTGTCCTCAGAGAGACCCTGTCTGGATAAAAAATGATAAAAGGTTCCACAGCCATGATTGCTGAAGCTCTGAAACTCGTCTTGCAGACGTTATTGCTAGGAGCAGAGCTGTTTTCCAAGATAAAAACTTTATATCAGCCGTAGCAAATGACTGAAAATGTGGCAGGGTGAGTTTTTACAAGACATAGTTGATGTCCCATGCAGGCATTGGTGATCTTCTTGGAGGCCTGAAGTTTTTGGCTCCTCTGAGGTACTGTTTTACTAAGGGATGAGAAAAGATTGGTGGCACTGTATTGTAATGAGCCGAAATGGCAGAGGCATGAATTTTAATAGATGAAAAAGATACACCTTTGTCCAGCATCTCATTTAAGTATTGCAAACTCTGAGGAATATTTGGCACAGCTGCATCAGTTCCTTGTGCCCGGTTCCAAGCACAAAATCTCTTCCATTTTCCAGCATAAGATTTTCTAGTACTAGGCCTTCTGGCCTCCAAAATGACATCCATCACAGCTTTACTGAGAGGTGTATTTTGTAGGACTGCATTATCCGCCATGCTGCCAGGTTTAAAGTCCCGAGTTGACTGCAGGATCGGATTGTTTTGCTGGGACAGTAGATGAGGTATCTGAGGTAAGGTCCAAGCTGGGCATTGAGACAAGCTCCTTAGTATTGGATACCAGTACTGGCGGAGCCAGTCTGGGGCAATTAGCATAATCCTTGGCTTCTCCTGTCTGACCTTTAGGAGTACCTTGGGGAGGAGAGGCAGAGGGGGAAATGCATATATTCCAGCTGAAAGACAGGGCCGTCCACTTTCCATGCTTGTCTGTGATAAATCCTTGTGCAGAATCTTTTTAGTTGGTAGTTGTGAGGGGAGGCAAATAGATCTATGTCCGGGCATCCCCATTTCCTTGTTATCATGCTGAAGATTTGTGGATCCAGGTGCCACTCGTGGGGATCCATGAGGTTTCTGCTTAGGTCGTCTGCCAGAGTATTTTTCCTTCCTGGCAGGAATTGTGCCTGCAGGTGTACTTGGTAAGTCAATGCTGTGTCCCACAAAGTCATGGCTAGTCTGCAAAGAGGGTAAGAATGAGTGCCTCCCTGCTCGTTTATATACCACATGACCGTGGTGTTGTCTGTCTTTATCAGTAGTTGTCCTGGATGAAGTAGGTCCTTGAAGGCTGTCAGGGCATTTTGAACTGCTAGCATCTCTTTTTGATTGATAAGTAGATGCATTTGGTTTGAAGTCCATGTGCCCTGAATGCATCTTCCTGCCATGTGGGCCCCCCAGCCATAATCTGATGCATCCATTGTTCGTGTTTGCCTGGCTGGGGATAATGTGAATGGCTGTCCCTTGTTTTGGTGACAAGCCTTTGCCCACCATCAAAACTCCTGTTGCAAGCAGGGAATGAGAGTAATCATAGTTTCCAGGCTGTGGCAATGTTGAGTCCAAACACTTTTTAGGTACCATTGAAGTTTCCTCATATGCAGTCTTGCATGTCGAATTAGTAGGATGCAAGATGCCATGAAGCCCAAAGCCCGCAGAATTTTTCTTGTAGATAACTGGACCTTTGTTGCCAGCATTTTGAAATAGGTAGTCAGTTGCCTTTGTTTGTCTGGAATGAGATAAGCCATCTGGGCAGTTGTATTTAAGCTTGCACCCAGGAATATTATCTCTTGAGAGGGTACTAGTTTTGATTTCTTTTCGTTGACTGTGTACCCTAGGCATGTTAGAAGTCTTTCCACAAATGCCAGATGCTGTAGAATAATGTCCTTGTTCTCTGCTTGAATTAGACAGTCGTCCAAGTATGGATATATTTGTATTCCTCTTTGTCTGCAGAATGCAATTACTGGTGCCAGGCACTTTGTAAAGACCCTGGGCGCAGTAGATAAGCCAAAGGGCAGTGCAGAGAATTGGTAATGTGTTGAGCCAGCCTTGAATCTGAGGCATCTTCTGCATATTTGTCTGACTGGGACATGCAGGTATGCCTCTTTTAGGTCTAAAGTCACAAGCCAAGCGTTTTTGCCCAGCATGGGCAGAAGCTGCTGCAAAGTCAACATCTTGAATTTTGGTATATCCAGGAATGTGTTCAAAAGAGATAGGCCCAGTATTGGCCTCCAGGCCTTGTCCTTTCTGGGTACCAAGAACAGTCTTGAGTAAAATCCTTGTCCCTGCTCTTGCTCTGGTACTAGTCGAATGGCCCCCATGTCCATGAGGGATGAGACTTGTCTTTGTGCCTCTGCCCATTGATTTTTTGGCAGATCTGGCCAGCCATTTGCCTTTGGCAGGGTATGGAAATGGAACTTGTAGCCTTGTGACACGATATTTAAGACCCACTTGTCCTGGGTTATAATGTGCCAATTTTGAGAAAAAAGTGCTAACTGTCCCCCTAAGGAGGCTGCCAGGAGACAAGTGCTTGGTGCAGGCAGGGGGAAGTCATTGGGACTGTTTCCTGTATGGTTGTGATTTGTCTTCTCCAACTTTGGAGGTAGAAGCCCCCCATTATTTTGAGCGGAATGAACCTTGCGCCTGGGATCTGCCTCTCGGGCGTCTGGGTCTGCCCCTTTGAGGTCTAACACAGGAAAGGACCAATTCTTTGTTGGCCAGTGTCTACTAAACCTAGGTGGCTGTACTGGTAAAAAATCTTTGACCGTTTGCATAGATTTAGCTTTGTCCTCCATTTTCTTTAACACCTCTTCTGCCTTAACACCAAACAAAGTATCATGCTGTAAAGATGCACCTAATAATTTAACTTTAACATAATGCAGATTTTGTTCCTTTAACCAAGCATGCCTCCTAATTACAGAACCCGTAACTGCAGCCCTGCAGGAGGCCTCTAAAGAATCAAAACCACATTGCAAAGTATGCTTTCCAACTTGTTCAGCTGCATGCAATAAATCCTGCATTTCCTTGTTTTCTGCACATTCAGAGTTTAACAACATTTTCTGTTTAAGCAATGCCATGACATGTTGCTGATATTTGAGCATATGAAACTGACAGTTTAAGGCCGTTATAGCCAAGGTAGCAGATGTGTAAACCTTTTTTCCCCATCTGTCCAGTGCCCTAGAATCTCTGTCAGAGGGGGTAGGGTTTTTTGCAGCGGATGCCTTAGCACCTTTGGGACCGTGAGAAATAGTTTCTAGGTCTGCAGCAGGGTTTTTAAAAAGGAATTTATGTGAGGAACCCTGTAATATCTGTTAGGCTTAACAGGAGCTGGAGGTAAGGAGTCAGGGGTAAGACTAGACTCCGAAAACACATCTACAATGTCTAACACAGGTGGGATGGCTAGTTGCTTGTGTTGTGGTAGCATCAGGAAATCCCTGAGGATCTTTTTAGATTCCGAAAAATCTTGGCTCTCCCAGTGGAAATGCTCCCTCATGGTATGTAAGGTTTCCCCAAAAGAATAGTCCTCTGGAGGAGAAGCTGAAGGGATAGATTCTTCAGCATCAGAATCCTCATAGGAGGAAGAGAATATTCCTGATCAGAAGAGGAATCAGAAGAAATGGAAACCTGATCTGAAGATTCACAGTCAGTCTCTTGCCTAGGCCTCTTATCAGGAGGGGGATGGGGAACCCCTGATCAAGATAATCAAGTCTTCGGCCATTTTGAGCATCTGCTTTTTGGGCATGGAGGTCTGTCCACGTGGCTCTTGGGTTTGCTTCTTTGCCTTTGAAGGTGCTGTAGTCTTTGCCTTTGAAGTCAGTTTGATGTATAGATGTTTAGGTCTGAATACACCCTCAGAAGTCGGTGCCTGCTCAGCGGCTCCAGACCCATCTGAAGGAATAGCGTCCGAGGCTCCAATACCTTGAGTTTCCTGCGGCATAGCCGACTCCACGTGGGTGTCAGTAGCGGCCTGCGACTCTAAAGTAGCAGGCATCAGGGGCTGCGAAAGCACTTCACTGAGAACCTGTGAAACAGCGACTGGCTTAGGAGAAGCTTCGTCATCGGTTTTGGGCCTTGGTTGTCTATCTTTTTCTTTGCGTTTTTTGTGAACTCCGGTAGTCGGATGGCTATCCAACGACATTTCTGGATAATTAAACCTGCGTCCAAAATAGTTTAATGCAAAATCATACCAACGCTTAATAGTGCGTTGGTTAAATCTAGCACAAAACCGACAACCTGAAATGTTATGGTCAGGGCCTAGGCAAGGAATACAGTAAGAATGAAAGTCCTTATGAGGTATTTGCTTCCCACAAGAAATACAATTATTAACTTTTTCTGACATCGGTCTGGAGCAAGAAAAAGGTTTCTCTGACGAGGTACTTAGCTTTATAGAAGACTTCCGGTCTGAAACTCAAACTCGAAAATCTCAGGAGTCAGCCGACCGGCACTTGCGAACTGCTTCTGCTTCGGGCACCGCGCGGCAAGAAAGACTAAAGAAAATGGCATCGGCTGTATGTTTTATACCCCTGACGACCTGATGTCATGGAAGAGGAGACAGCAACCGACCCAAGACTTTGGAATTCAGGCCGAGTGAGGGCAACCTACCAGCAGATTACCCAAATGTAATGACTGCAACAGTGAAACACGAAGAACATGTGGTATTGGATTTTACCTATGGTGAATTGAACATGGATCAGCTCAAGTGCATTGCCCTGTTTGACCAGCCTTGAAGTACATTTATTTTTTATGTAAATAGAAACACCTCCACCTTCAGTCCCTGCCAGTGAAGTAGCTGACCTAAATGTGAGGAAGCCATTATAACACCTTGCACTGGTGGTGTGCTCTCTATGGCTTTAAACCATGTCTCAGTGACTGTACAGACATCAACAATTTCTAGGGTAAAGAGCTTCTAGAGAGTGGAGTTCTTTGTTTAGACTTCTAGCATTGAGCAGTAATACCTTAAGATTTCCTTGGTTTTGATTTGCTACATCGGACGTACTTTCAGTTTGGCACTGCCTAAAAAAGGCACTATGGGGAAGGCAATGTTTTAGCTAATAATCAAAAGCTTAGAAGGGGACAGGTGCAGACCATCCCTGGCAAAACAGTGTGGTCTGTTGACCATCTCCTTCCATGCCGACAAATATTGCACCCCTTTAGAATGACACCGGAAACTAAGCCAATTATTAAAGCTGATCATCTTTTGTTCGCATTGTGGGATCATCCTTGGAGAAGGTAAAATGATGCTCAATGGTAGACTCATACCAGCCTGAGGCACATATTCAGAGAGCTCTATGATGTCTCTCTTCATATAGTCTAGGGAGGTGCATCTCAGGTCATTTACTCCCACATGGACTACGACAGAGTCATATTGGTAATTGGGCTCCAATGACCTGAGAGCATGCATAAAGCCCTTGATAAGCAACTGACTAACTTTCTTCTTACTCAACCTGGTAAGAGGGACATCATTAGAGACTCCATCATGAGAGACACTGATCAGAATGTTGAACTGTGCGGTGACTTGTCTTATGGGCTTAAAGGTAGAGGCTCCATGAGATGTAGCTGTGTGTTGATGTGGGTGTTCTTTTGAAAGAGTGCATATTTGGGGGTGCTGTGGGTATTTGTTATATGTACTTCATCTAGGAGGTCTTTGTGGTTTAGGAAGGTTACATGCAAGTGCCTCAGCATATGCGGGTCTATATGTCTGCTTTGAATTTTGCGTGATGGGTGCATTTTCATACTCCATATTGACTTTACATTCACAACAACATGAAATTATATACAATTTTGAAAAAGAAAATCTTCCCTTCCAAATACAAGTTTCTCCAAACTGACAGTTGCACCCAGAGGCATTTCATATTCTAAAGTTGATAAACTATGCTAGTGTGCATGTTAGAGCCTGTATTCTCCTTATTCAGACTGCTTTCTGTTCTTAACTCTGTTCCCCAAACTAGATGTGAAACACAACTCATGCCGTCGTAAACATTCTTAAAAAAGTACACACACTAAACTTAAACAAAACTACATTATGCTTTGCTATACTTAACTCACTCAAATAGATGGACAGGCAATTGCTTGTACAACTATTAACTTCCAACAGTTCCAAATTTCACTTCACCTTGTAAGCTATAGAATGTGGAACCCTTGGCACAAAAGAGAGAAAGTTGTCTGTTTTGAGGGGAGGCAAATAGGTCCAGATGTGCAGTACCCCACAGATGAACCGGGTCCAAGAACACATCCCTGTGAGGCATGCAACTATTAAAACATAAGCATTTTTCGTTTTTTTAATTACTTCATCAGAACTGAAACAAAGCTAGCTATGAACATCAATTTTATAGGAAGTTGTATATAATTAATGAATTCATTAAACCACTAGTTAAATAATTAAACACAGCCCAAAATATTTGCGACAACCACCCAATTGCAAGTTTCCTTATTGTCAGATTTATATAACATGCAAATGTTAATAACTCCAGCATCACCTTTCAAAAAATACATTTAAGAAATATATGACAAATATAAATAAAATCTGTTCATACAGAACATAAAACAAAACAATAATGAAGATGCCAACAAATGATAATTTTCATCAATCATAGTGGTTCTATTCCTATTATCCTGGTCAGTCTCCATTTTTTGAGGTCGCTTACAGCAAACCTGTTTTGATTTTTTAGTTGTGGTGGTGTACACTGCTAGGACGGCGCAAGTGGTGCAGTGGTAGCATTGTCGCCTCACAGCAAGAGGTCCTCCGGTTCAATTCCTGGCTGGGGTGCCTTCTGTGTGGAGTCTGCATGTCCTCCCTGTGTTCATGTGGGCTTCCTCCGGGTGCTCGGTTTCCTCCCACGTTACAAAGGCATACATATGGAGTATTTCTCCCTGGGCCTCTGCTGAAAACTGCCTTCGTTCCAAGTTGGACTTTGCCAGTTAACAAATGTTAATAAAATAAAATAAATACTTTTCACTGTTTAGTAAAATCCAATGAACTCTCATGTAGTATCTTGCAAAAGGCCCCCTTCTGGCTGCCATTAATCCAAAGATCCCCAAAACCAAAGGTGCTATGGGTGCATTTTGACTGAGCAAATCATCAAGCAGGTGCTCACTCTGATGAGTGACAACTCTGACATTATCACCCTGAGCCAATCATCCGAACAGGAAAATATTTCAAACCGAAGCAGTCCAAGAGGCAAACACCTATGGTGAGTTGAAAAGGCAGGGCCCTGAATTAGTGACAACTTTGTCTGGCTCCCACATAAAAGCAAAGCAATTTCTGAGACTCTGGCTATCTTTACACAAAGGAAAGCATCATGGAGATCCAGAAATCGCATCTAGTTTCCTTCCTGGGACAAAGATTAACTGCAACAGCAACATCCAAAACATGTTTTTTTTTTTTTTTTTTTTTTAAACTCATTTAATCAACTAAGGATCAGTTTTGGTCTGAGGTCCTGTGGTTTCTTCAGAACCAAGAACACCCTTGAGTAAAACCTGTATACTCTGAGCTGGTGGGACCTCCTGGATTGCTTTTTTCTTTTTTTTGTAATACACTGAATACATCTTGAATTGCTTCCATCTTTCAATGAGATGGGATCACCTCGGAGGGGCAGTGAAGGCACTGGTGGTAATGAGTAGCCTTTGGATATTATTTCCTTGATCCAACTGTCCTGAGTTAAGGCCAGACATGCATTTGGATACAAAGAAAACAACTTCATGCCGTCTCCAGCAGGGGACAATTGGGCAGCCCCTCAATGATTCTGTTGCCTGTTTCCTGGAGAAAGGCCACAGAGTCCCTGGTTCTGCGGTCCACACTACTAATACTTGAGTGTTGGGATTAATGGAACCATATGTTCTTTGCACCTTTTTCACTCTTAGTGCCTAATCCCAACAGCAGTGAAATGTCTTGCCTCCTTGCTGTAACTATCAGTCCAGATGATGTGGAATCAAAGTGGCCTTAGCAATGGCAGCACTGAAGTGTTCCATGAATCCAGTTGGCTTCAGGAAGGCCTGATATCTCATGATGAAACCTGACCCTGCTGCCCCGAGTGCAGTGTTGTATATAAAAAGTGTATGAACATTGTCCCTATAGTATTAATCATTACCACCTGCTATTCCAGTTTATGGGGATCTCCAGGTGACAATTTTCTGAGGAACTCTAGAGTTTTACTGACTAGCAGCCTATAGAATTTGCTCATAAACATGAAATAATTTGTAGGGTTGACAGAAGGTACTGGAGACATGTGCTTACTTCCTTAAGCAATCCAGGACTCTGGATTCTCAGTCAGGAATATGGACTGCCAAGTCCATTCTCTGGGATCCCTCATACTGTGACAGCCAAATAACACTGAGTCCACAAGGGGTCTCTTACTCCAGTGAGAATTGTCCCATGGAGTCCTGAGTACATTACCCGGGCTTCAGGACATGGGCTCTGCTACATCCAGGTCCTTCCACTCACACTAGCAAACCAAATGCATCTTATGGGGGTGAGCATGCAAAACTGTTGGTGGGACAGGCCAGAATGCCTCTTGAAGAATCTTTTCCTCAGAAAAGGTACAGTCAGTGGGGCCAGGATCCCCTCTGTCATCATTTGAAGCATTTCTCCAAATCTGGGGTCTTTTATGGTGATCGGGGGAGAAGCCTCTCCCTTACCGAGCTCTATGTCTAGAGTCCATGTTTCCTGTTGTATGTTCTCTTCCTGGGTTCACTTGTGGGTGATTATCTGAGTGTGCTGAAGAGGACTCCTCTAGCTCAGAGGAAAATGGCATCATGGCTGCTGAGGCTATGGGTCAAGCTGATACCAAGGCCATGACCACAGCAGTAAATTTGCGCCAACACTGACAACTGGGTCTACAGCCTCAATGCAACAAATGCTCACTGTGTCAACACTGAGAATGCATCCAAGGGGACTGGGGTCAATCTCAGCACAGACAACTTCAGTCCTGGTGAGTAGTGGCACCAGCGGAACTGACATCAATGTTATTGGTGCCAAGAGTGTTGACACTGTGACAAAAGTTATAGTCTGTGCCAAAGGAAAACGCATGAGTTACGTGGTCTGCTCGGATACTCCCAGTACCAAAAGTGGGCCAGGTGTAGAAACGAATATGCTGAGAGCAAAAGTTTATCTCTGGATCCCTTGGAAACACAGGGGGGCCAAGATCCAACAGTGCCTCTAAAAAGGTCATTACGACATTTCTCCAACCCATGGGAGCCAAAGAACTATTCACTGACCTGGAGGAACTGTCTGAAAGGGTCAAAGTCAGCTCTTGATATTTCATGCTCCGAGGAGAAGCTAAGTCTTCTCCTCAAAGCTGAATTTGAGGAACCTGAATAGTGGAGTCTAGGGGAAGCCTAAGGAGGTACAGTTGGTAGTACCGATGGGGTCTGGAAGGGCCCAGATTCAACTAGGGGAAGTTCCTCTGATCTACGGATCTTAGCAGGGGATGAATCAATTGGGGGTTTTGCCTTTCACCCCTTCTAGCCCCATGCCTCCTTTTCTGGATGGGGTCATCTTGAGGAATTTCCCATTTCAAAAGTTTTTTTTTTTAATAAACTTATCCCTAAGGTCAAAAAGGGGGTTTGTTGGCCAAGTATTTGAAAATGGAACAATCAACACTCAAGTATTCCAGTACCAGGCAAACCCCAAGTAAGTCATGTGGGTCCATAGGGACAGATCCTTGTCCATTTTATTTAAAACAAGCTAAAAAGCAATTACTGATCAACACTGTCAAAAAGTCAAATTAACAACAATATAGATAACTAGGAAAAGGAATGACTAAACCTAGCTAATTAGAGAAAAATCATGAAGGCCCACCAGAAAATCAGCCAAGAGAAATAAAGAGTTAAAGTATTTTGAAAAGTGCTAAACACAAACAACTGTTTTGCGGTAGTGATCAAAAGAAGTTACGTTCTTACCATAACGTTCCATCAGTGTTGTCAGTCTTCATTTCCATTAACCTGTGGGCATTGGTTCTGATCCTTGGAACTGATCTGCCACACTTTTGCAGCTTGAGCTCCCTGACTTGAGCTCCTCCCTATAACCACAATGCCCCACTCCCCCAACATACCTCATATCGAGTTTGCCAGAAAAGGCATAGCACATAAACATATTTAGACTACAGAAATTACACAAGTCTACGAGCTAAACATCAGGAGCTCAACATAAAGAATAGAAATTCCTTCGAACTTTCAACCAGGCCTCCCAAAGACTTGTATGGGGGATGGGAAGATTAATGGAAATGAAGATGGACAACACAGACGGAACTTTTTGGTAAGGTACATAACTTCTTTATCTGATGTCCTCTTCATTTCATTAACCTGCGGGATAGAGTCCCCAGTTACTAAGATCCAGGTGGCCCTCATGGAAGGATATTCCGAAGAACAGTAGAGCCAAAAGCACTTCTACTCCTGGACAGCATGTCCAATTTGTAATGCGTAATAAATATGTGGGGATTAGACCAAGTAGGTACAGTGCAAATGTCCTCAACAGAAAGTCTATACCAAAAGGCCTGAGAAGTAGCCATGGACCTTGCAGAGTGGGCCTTAATTTGTTTGGGCAAAGGAATGTTTTTGGAAGAATAAATAAATGTAATACAGTCTTTCAACTATCTAGCTAGTGAGAGAGTTTGGTAAAAGATTTACCTCTTTTTGCTATTGAAAGATACGAACAACTGATCCGACTTACTAAAGGGCTTGGATCTGTGTAAATAAAAACAAAGCTGTCTATGAACATCAAACAAATTGAGAGTATATTCACCCTTGTTTTGGTAATTGGAAAAAAGACTGGAAGATTGATGAACTGATTAATGTTCCTTTTCTTAGCCACCTTGGGTAAAAATGAAGGATTTGTACGCAGGGTAAACCCTATCCTTGTGAAAAATCAGATATGGAAATTTTGAAGAAAGGGCTTGAAGTTCAGACACTCTTTTTGCAGACATCATAACTACTAGAAAGGAATTTCAAATCCAAAGTAGCTGCAGGCTCTAAGGGCAGGTGGACCAACGCTTGAAAAATCATTGTTAAATCCCAAAGTGGAGTAGGGTCTTTCACTGGAAGCCAGAGCAGGAAAGTGCCCCTAAAAATGCTTTGCAAAGCTTAGAAGAAGCAAGGGATAAGGAATCAAAGCAAACATGGAAAATGGATACGGCTGCTAACTGGACTTTGACAGTGGAATAACTAACCCCATCGTTGAAAAGAGAAGCCAAAAATTCAAGAATGGCAGCAACTGGTGGTGTAAAGGATCTATTCATTTTTCTTCAGCCCAAATAGAAAATCTCTGCTTGCTTTTACAAATCTTAAGTGTCGAAGACCTATTTGAGGAGACTAAAATCTCTCAAACGGGGAAAGAAAGCCTGGGATATCTTGCCATCATTGGAAGTGGAGAAACCATGCTGCTAGCTTCAGGCCCTATATGTCCGGATGGGGACGTCCTGATGGGTGAGAGCAGATCTGGGACTGGATCCAACCTCATCGGACGGCAAACCAGGTGTGACCAAAGGAATGTGAACCAGGTTTGTCGAGGCCAAAAGGGAGCAATGAGCTTTCTGCAAGAACTTTGGCATTAGTGGTACAGGAGGAAAGGCATACAGAAGACCAAAGGGTCAAGCATGGACAAGAGAGAACCTGGGTGACTGTCCTTGAGGAGAGATCAAGGCAAAGTACTGGCTGCATTTGTTGTTGAAAGGGGATGCAAACAGATCACAGCACAGAAGACCCCAGTTGTGGAAGATCATGTCTGTTGTCGACTGATTCAGAGACCATTCGTGAAGCATCAGTAAAACTCGACTGAGCTGGTTTGCTAATAAGTTGGACTCGCCCCGTAATATGGGTTGCAACCAAAAAGCAGTTGGTTGAGAGAGATCGCCCACTGCCAAACCCTCATCACCTCTCGACATAGGGGGTAGGACCTGGTTCCTCCCTGTTTATTGATGTACCAAACTACTGACATGCTATCCATCTGAACTGCAACAGTTCCAACAGGAAGAAAGCTGTCAAGTTCTTGCAACGCTAGAAGAACCGCTCTCATCTCCCATATACTGATATGCAATTTGGTCTCCAGAGACATCCATGTACCTTAGACTGTTCAACCCAGATAATGCCCCCCCCCCACTCCCACCCTAAATGGGATGTGCCCGTGGTCAATGTGGCATTTGGGAATGGAAAGATGAATGGATGTCCTTGAGTAACATCTGCAGAGTGAAGCGACCAAAGCAGAGGTTCCTTGCACACTTGTGACAGTTTTATGGGAAGACTGCAAGGATTTATGAGTAGTGACCATTGAGCTGCTAATGTCCATTGCAAAATCCTCACGTGGAAACAAGGCATGGGCAGAAGAGTTATCATGGCCACCAATGAACCCAATGCCCTGAGAACTAAACTGGCTGGAGGCTGGGGTACGGTTAGAATTTGTCTGATATGACTCCTTAGATTCGTTACCTTGTCTGCAGTCAGAAAAGCACAGGATGTCCTTTTATTTAGATGAGCCCCAGTGAAATCTATTACCTGAACAGGATTCAACTGGGATTTCTGCATGTTGATAGATATCCCTAGAGTTGGGGCCAGCTGTAGTAAGTATTCTCTGGCTTGAATGAGTAGATTCTACGTTGGCGAAGCCAGTCGTACAAATACAGAAAATTCTAGTAGTCCTGCAGTCTGAGGTGCACTGCCACCACTGTTAAGCATTTGGTAAACACCCAGAAGGCAGTGGTGAGACCAGCGGGCTGTGGTGAGACAAAGGGGAGTGACCTGAACTGGCAATGACAGTCTCCCAGCCTGAAACATAGGAATTGCCTGGAGCACCTGTCCATTTTTATATGGTAGTATGCATCCTTCAGACATCCTTCTGATCCACAGAGCACATCTATTCATCAGCCTTGAAAAGAGGTAGGAGAGACTGGATTGTGACCATCCTGAACTTCATGTGCTTTATTGATTTGTTCAGAGAGATCAGATCCAGAATACATCAAGTCCCCTGTATTTTTGTGAACTAAAAAGAAACCTGAGTAAAAGCCAGATCTGATGAGATCAGGGTGGACCTCCTGGATGACTCTTTTTTGCAAAAGCTTTTCTATTTTGTGGGTCGTGTCTTCCCTCTGATTGGGTGGAACATCGGGGAAGTAACTTTTTTCATAGGAATTTCCTGAAAGGGAATGAAACAACCTCCAGATGTTATCCTTAGCACACATTTGCTGCTTGTAATGGCTCCCAGGTTTCTGGGTGCAAAGAGAATCGCCCACCCCAACTGCCTCCAGTGGAGACCAGTCAAGCAACTGTTCAGTATCACTGGAAGGGCTTGTCTTGAGAGGTTTCCCACGACTCGCATGAGTGGTGTCTTCCATTTTGGTTATTCTCCCAGAGTGTCCTGAAAAGGACTCTGTGAACTTTGAAACCACATTTTCTTACTCCCATGCTGGTTCCTGGAAAAAGTCCTTTGTGGGGCAGTGAAGCATATTCCGCCAGAAGACAAGGTCTTTCCATCCTTCTCACTTACGTAGAGAGTCTCACAAACAGTTGGTCCAAACCAGGTGGAGCCATCAGGCTCCGCAAAATCTCACAGACTCATCCAGAAATTATGCTTCATGGCAATGACCGAACCAGCAGCCTTTGAGTTACCTTCTGCAGAGTGCGAAATCAACCTCATGGATGCACTGGCTAGTGACTGTAGGGTAGCCAGTCATTTTCTGATCCTTGGCGGACATGGACCCTGGGGTCAAGCTAGAAGTTTCATTTACTAAGTCCCTTTGCAGCCTCGTGAAGTGAAACAAGTAGCTTAACACCCTCAAGGTGAATGTGAAAGAGGCATAAACTATTTTGCCAAGTCTGTCCAATATCCGGGATTCTCTATTCAGGGGATGGACAGAGAAGTCCTCCTCGGCAAGCTCCTTCTTGGTGGCTGCAGCAACAACCATAGCATCTACAAGGATAACCTCAGCCCAAAACAACTTGTGTGTGGGGGCACTGAGAATCTTGTCCACTCTTTTCGGGACTGGCTCTACCAGTTCTTTCAAAGCCCTGGGAGACACCAGTTGGATCACTGGGTCGGCCAGGAGGGGATACCCAGGTATTAGACGAGCCGGACCCAAAAGACTCCCATAACACCAATTCCTCTGGGGAATGGTTTTGGGCTGACCACCACCCCCTCTGGCACAGGATTTCTAAAATGTCTCCAAAGGAAACTTCATTGGGTGGTGACTTTGAGGACCCTTCCCCCTCCTTGAAATCTGTGCCTGTGGTAACGGATTCTATACGGGAATCAATGTCTCTCCTTTTACAAAGCATCTTTCATGGGACATCCTCAGTAGGATGCTCCAGAGAGGTATTGGAAGATGCCTGGGGTTCTGTCATGGGGAGAAAGAGGAGGCTTTGGGAGACAGGCTGTCCACGCAGCAGAATGGAGGCCTCGGGCATCAAACCAGTATGGATGGGGGGAGGTACTATGGCAGAGAGCACAGAGGGTCTCCCTGGATGGGAGAGAACACTCTCAACCACAGAGAGCTGTCCCACTAGAGCCGAAGGCACCGGAGCAGACACCCAACGATGAGCTCAAGTCTCCTGCTCTGAAGCAGGAGTTGGAGCAGAGCTATCAAAGGACGAAGCCACAAGGGGAAGCAATAGCTCTGAAAGCTTTGGAGTCGAAGTCATCCCACTGGAACAGACCTCCATGCGATGGCTTCGACACACTCAGCACCAAAGCCATTGGAGACAAGCGGGTCGGGGAAACCATCAGAGATGAAGAGGAGATCTCTCTATCAGTTCTGACGCCTCAGCACCGAAGACTCCGAAACCGAGGGGCAGACCAGAGAAGGAGCCAATGGTTGGGAATGGTGAACCTCTGACAGATCCAGATGTGGACGGAATGGAAACAAGTCCTATCTGAATCTGGGCCTCAAGGAATTGCCTCATCATTCTGCTGATGTCCTTGTAGAAAAGGCTTTGGGAAGACCTGGAAGGTGCTGATGATGGGGGGGTCAAAAGGATCTCTTAAGAGATCAGGACCATGGTCTCAGAACCAGTACTGTCAGACCCGACCTGGGAGCCTACACAGTAGGAGCTGGTGGCAAGTCACAGAGGGTGACTGGGGAGGAGGAGAAGAGGTTGGAACCGAGCTAGGTGCCAACACAGTATGGTCCAACTTCGGAGCCTTCTTAGGTGGCGCTGGGGATGAATGCACGGGAGAACGCTTTCTGCTCTCCCAGGAGCCATTAGACTTCTTAGAAGGGGGTTGAGCCCCTGAAGTTGAAGGTACTTCCAGGATGGCGGAAGGAGGCAGCATACCTTTCAAGACCAGCTTACCCATCCTGTCTGCCAAAGCCTGGGGGTGAAAAGCCTGACAAATCAGGCAAGGGGCATCAACATGAGAAGGCCCACAGGAAGAGCATTTTTTTAAAACCTTGGGGCTTCTCATCCCAAACATCCTAGAGAAGAGAGAAAAAGAAGGAAACAAGTTTTTTTTTTTTTTTTTTTAAGAAAAGGAGAAGAGAGAGAGATCTAACCGCAGAGAAACCAAATTAAAGGGGAAGAGATCAAATTAAATTTAAACTAAAGAAGTAACTACAGTGAATATAAAAGACTTAAAAAGAAGAGAAAGGAAGAGCAAGAAAATAAGAGAAAAGGCACTCACAAAATAACTTTTTACGAGGAAGCTCAAGAGCCAGACAAACTCACAGCTGAAGCAATGTGCAGCAAATGAGATCCGAGGGGGCATTGTGGATATAGGGATGAACTCCCGTCAGGAAGTTCAAGCTATAAAAATGCGGCCGACTGGTTCCGAGGACTGGAACCAATACCCACAGGTTAATGAAATGAAGAGGACAACATCAGATCACTAGTATTGTTTGCATTGGTTCCGAGGACTGGAACCAATACCCACAGGTTAATGAAATGAAGAGGACAACATCAGATCACTAGTATTGTTTGCATGAGAAAGGAAAGGAAAGAATATACCACATAACGAAGTAGGGAAGCAGGCTAAGGAATGGGGATGTAAAGAAATGGAGAAAATCTGACTTATTAATACAAGTAAACTGTAGATGGAAACTATCTGGATATATGAACAATTAAAGATGAGAAAAACTGGCTACTTATTCAAAGTATTGACAAAAAACATTTTTTCTATGACAAATTGTGTGAGATGCAAAGATCCATTTGTTGCTTGAAAATGTGGCATCAAGATCTGGGAGGAAGCAGTGCAACCTGAAAGGAGCTCAGACTTGCATAAGACTGTAGAGAGGAACGTGCATGCGGTAACCAGTCCAACTATTACAGTTAATGGATATTCAACACTGATTATGAGTTGGAAATAATCTGGGGGAGTAAATGGAGGTTCAGGAGACCCAGTGGATAAGGAGAGGTCCTGGGCAGCTGATGGTCAGCTCCAGGGAAAAAAATAGCTAACAAAAATGTTATACATAATTATTTTATACTCATAACATAGCATGCAATTTACATCAGCAAACGTTTACACAAATATTCATTAAAACAAAAAAGTACATTTGTGCAAAATGCAATTGCTCATAATAGCAGATCAAATTCCTCTCTGCTGCTGTAGCCCTTAGGCTACAAGAGTTGTTTCCTGCCAAGTAAACAACTGGTCAGCTTCAGAAAGTTCTGGCTCCCCCCAACTCATTCACTCTGGCTAATCCCAAGAAGGGAAATCAGGGTTCTCACCCATACAATGAGAGAAGAGCCAACAAATCCTGAAACAATTAAGCAATATTAACAATAAAACTTATCAAGTAGAAAGAAATACAACCCTACTTTATATCCTGACTACAACTTTAATAGTGGGGAATGGAGTGTAGGTGCGGCTACTGTGGCAATGTGTAATTCAAGCATCTGCTATTATGAGCAAGTACAACTTACACAACTGCACTATGTTAATCATTCCCACTGCTGCAGTAGCCCTTAGGCTATACAGGTTGATTACTACGGTCTATCCAACCCAGGAAAAAGAAGGGCAAGGTTCCAGGAGTTCATGGAGAATGGTCTAGCAAAGTTAAGCATGGACCTAGAAAAGGAATCCAGTTTATAATGCTTTGTAAAGAGGACCATGTAGCTGCCTCTAGAATGCTTCTAGATGCCAACCTTTCCAATATACCCTCGAAGAAGATAAGGTTCTAGTGGAATGTGCCTTGATACCACCTGCAATGGATTTGCCATGATGGGAATAACAAAAAAAAACAATAGCTGAAGAAGACAACCTGTAAATTCTCTTTTTAGACACAGGATGTCCTTTTTTGCCCCTTGATAAGAACAGCTGGTCAGCTTCTCTAAAGAGCTTAGTTCTGTCAAGATAGCATCAGAACTATCTATGCATGTCTAGAGTACACAGAAACCATTCTCCCTGTTTTTAGGTTCTAAGTAGAAAACTGTGACACTGATGGCTTGTTTCAAACTGTATAAATGTAACTACATTGTGTGTACAAATGTAAATAGAAATAAAGCAAAGCAAACTTTATTGTCATTCATCCATACAGAGTACCCTGAAAGAAATTACGTTCCTCCAAACTCGTGCACAATAACATAACATCACAACACAACTACATGTAACAGAAAAACAAAATGGCAACACAACAGTCAAGAGCCAACCGGACATCAACATTATCTGAATAGTTCTTATTTTATATCATTGCAACTGCCGCTGCCTGCAGTCAACCGCCACTACATTCCCGACCATCGATATCAACTTTCAAGTCCAACAATCCTCCTTCCAACCTCTCTGAACACAGTCTATCAGTTACCTCTACCTTCAGGCCCGAATGGCCTCACTGACCAAAACATTCCACAGCAACCAACAAGTCCTCCTCTCTGCCGACACCAGCGACATCCTGTCTCTTCCTCTATATTCCATCACTCTAGCCACCGCAGCAAGGAACCCACTTCTAAAGAAAAATCAATGAAATTCTCTCGCCCGCACTCCGTATCAGCTCGATCACTGTTGCATACACCAACTTCCACCACTCCACATTATTAAGTTATGAAACGAGCAAAAACAGACACTACTGCACATTTTGATACCACCAAGAATCTTACAGCAAAGTCCACTCACTGGAGAACAAGAAGTGGACTCACCTGATTACACGAAAAGACACAAAAACAGAACGTGCATATTGGGAGATGAAATGTAACTATAGATAAGTATAATGCATTGTAAACACATGGAGGCCCCGGGCCTCCGTTTAAAATAGGTATTACCCAGTCAGACATTCCCGGTAAACAAAGAAATAAATACACTCTGAAGCCACTTTGGGCATGAATGATGGATTTGTTCTTTAAGAAACCTTATCCCTCTGGAAAATCAGAAAGGATTTACCTGCCATGACAGCCTGCAATTCAGATGTTCTTCTCACGGGATGCAAGAGCAATGATGAGTACAGTTTTTCAAGTCACAAACCTTCAATCAGTTTGATGCGCAAGTTCAAAGGGTGACACAGGCTATTTCTCCAGCACACAGTTGAGATCCCAGGGATTAACAGGTTTACAATGAGGTCACAGGTATAAAACTCCTTTCAGAAACTGTTTTATCATAAACAGAGAAAAAAGTGGACAGACATATTGAAACTGCCCACAATATAGGTTCATAGATAGGTACTAGGCTATTGGCGCTAGGGCCTATATAAGCCTAGCCAAACGGTACCCTGGCTTTTGCCAGCCAAGAAAATAATTTTCCTGTACCCCTGTCAAGCAGAGCCACAGAAGTGATCCCCGGGGTGAATTTCCTATCTCCCACCCAATCATCAAGATTTTTCTTGAAGAGTACTAATGAGGAGCTTTGTTTGATATAGATAAGTAGTTTGTTCCAGAGTATGTGAAGTTTCTGGGACAGGAATCTATCCCTCCAGCATGTTCTGTTTATTGTGGTGACAAGGTTTAGGTCCCTAGAACATGTAGCTCGGAGAGATTGGGATTTCTTTATGTGGAGTATGTCCAACAGCTCTGGGTTTGACATAGCTTTGTATGTTAGGCAGAGATCGCTTCTGAGTAGGCAATATGCGACAGAGTAAAGCTGGAGTTTTTTGAGACTGTCTGCGTAGGGCATCTGTTTGAGACCGGTAATCCTCTGTGAGGTATTTATGTGGCCTTTCCAGTTGTTGTAGATGTCTTGTGAGGTACACACCAAAAGGGACGTTGTACTCTATAATGGGTCTAATGAGTGATGAGAAGAGGGGAACAATTACCTCTTTTTTCCTGGATGAAAAACCTTTTGTGATGAGGTGTGCCACACAGAAGGATTTCCTGACTACTGTGGTGATGTGATTATCAAAGGAGAGACTACTATCCACCTGTGTCCCAAGGTCTCTTATCACACTTTCGGTGTTAAGTAGACTACCGCCTATGTGGTAGCTCATGGGTACAGAGCTTTTACCAAAATGAACCTTTACAGAGGAACAGAGGAGGCCAGAGGAAAGTAACTTACACAAATATGTGAGCAATAGTAGTATAAAACCCCAGATGGGCCCTTGGTTTATTGGTTAAGCACCAACTAGAAAATCGCTCCAACTTACCAACATAGGAATTTCTTTTTGTAGGCTCTTTTTCCCCTTTAAGTACCTGCTGTATGTCCATGTGAAATAAGTGCCTTAAGTTATTGAAACTGACTCAACCTGCAGTCAATTTAAGTTGATTGATACTGGGGTGTATCAAACTCTTGTCTTGTGTGAGTAGATCCAGTCTGTGGAGAAACTTGTGGTAATTGCCCTTAGGCAATTCCATAAGAAGGGAGACCCAATGTTGCCTGGGCCAAAAAGGGGGTCAACCACAATGACTTTTGGGGTATCCTTTTGAATCTTCAGAATTATCCTGGATATCCGTGGAAAGGGTGAAACAAATGAACATTCCCTTCCAAAAGAATGAAAATGCATCTATTTTCTAGGCTTGCTTGCAAGGAGCCCTGAAACAATACTTTTTAAGTTGCCTGTTTCAAAATGAGATGAACAGATCAATTTGAGGTGTTCGCCCATAACTGGATCAATTCCTGGAAAACCCTCTTATTCAACTTCCATTTGTGAGGGTCTGTCCTGGTCCTGCACAGCTTGTATGCCACTACATTTTGCTCGGATGAAATGTAAGATGCTTGGCAGGTTAAGGAATGCTGAAGAGCTAAGTCCCAAGCTATCACTGCCAGCCTGGATAGTGGTTATGACCTCATACCTCTCTGCTTGTTTATATACCACAAGACTGTGTCTGTAATCACTTGAAGAGGCCCTGGGGACCAAAGATAATGGAGAGATTACTAGGCATGGATCACAGTTAACATCTCCACTAAGTTGATGTGCTTTGGTCTGCCTGAAAAATTACTCACATCTTGCACTTTTGCCCCTCTGGAAATTGCTCCCCAATCACAATCGGATGCATCTATGACAGACTGGTTTGGGGTCTGAGGAGATAAGGGGAGATCTGAGCTCAGTAGAATGTGCTCTCTCCACCAATGCAGTTCCATTTTTATAAAACTGGAATTTGGTACTCTACAGAATGCAAATGGTGGGTCTGTGTCTTTTTAAAAAATATCTTTCTCATGTGTAATCTGGCCAGAAATATCATAAGAATCACAGAAGCCATAACCTTAAAGCTCTGAGAAATTCTATTGCAGAACTCTGAAAATTACTTGAGAAGTTCAGAACAAAAACATCAAGACAAAGATCAACACTGAAATGTGTTTAAAAAAAGCCTTTTGAAGGAAAGGATCCATAAAGCATTCCAGGAACACAATCCAGTGAGACTGAGTCAACAAGTGTTTTGCAATATTTACCTGGAAGCCCAGAATGTTCAAAAGTGATATAACCCATGTTAATGACTCTAGATATCTGGATATATACTCTGCAAAGATAAGCAAGTTGTCTAAATATGGAATTATGTGACTGCCATTCAGTTTGTAAATCACTATCACTGGGGCTAGACATTTTGGGAATACCTTGAAGTTGCAGATAAGCCAAAGGGTAATGGACAAAATTAATAATGTCATCCAGAAAAAAGAAATTTTAATTTCCTGAAGGCTATGGCTATGAGAATGTGGTATAAACTGTCTTTTAGGTCTACAGTTACCAAATAACATCAGGAATGGGCATTAATTATTTCTGCAAGGGCAACATTTTGAGCTTTGAAACTTTCATGTAAAGATTTAGAAATGAAAGTCTTGGTAGTGGTCTCCCAAAAGCTTCTTTCTTTGGTACCAGAATATTATGGAGTAAAAGTCTTTGCCCCTTTGACTTAAAGTAAACCACTTCCAAGACTCCCTGGGTGTAAAGACTGAAGGACCTGAGGAAAGAAATTCTGTTTGATTTGTAGGGTGGGGATGTACTCTGCTGAAAGGAGATTTTTGTATCAGCTGCCATACTGTAACCACCGTGCACCACTTTTAACACCCAGGAGTTTGAAATAATCATTTGCCAAAGATGAATGTTGAGGGTCACTTACTGGGAAAGACATGTACAGATACTGGCGAGAGGAGAGGGAACAGGGTAAGGAATGCTGGCACAGTCTATAGTATGGCCTCTCCCTTTTTTCTGGAAAGACCCCAATTTCTGTCATCATTACCCTCTGACAATCTGCTTTTAGCATTTTGTTTGCTAGAAAAAATGATTTTTTTTTGGTGTATGTAAGAGGAAGGCCTACAATATTTATATTGGGGTACATGAATCAACATGGAAACTCCCTACATTAATTCCCTCTTTCATCACATTGTTTGAGAATGTGGGTAGTAGAAGAACCAAACAATACCTCCTTATCAAAAGATGAATCCAAGATTTCAGACTTTACCTCACCAGCAAATGTTGCATTACATACCAAAGCACTGTAGTTGTAAGCAGTGCACCTAAGCACAGTAGTTAGACAGTCACACACTCATCAAGGAATGTTTAGATACATGAGAAAGGGTAGAAACTGTTTGGTTCAAAAGAGAATGTTCTTCTATAGGAACAGCAAAAGCCAACTCCTGCAGTGTAATTAAAAGAAAATTAATCTCCCGGCCAGCTCATGCCGGGGGGGAGGGGGGGGGTTTGCAAGAGCACCCCCCCTTGCACCTGCCTGCGGGCACCCTTAAGTGATTTTTTTTGGTTCTTTCTAGCTCCTGTAGGGCACAGCCAAACAGACCAGAATAAGTATCCATGCTGCAACCGTAGAAGCACCAGCAAACGCTATAATAGTAGCTGGAGCGAGTCGGTTGGAAGATAAGTTGTCAGTGAGTTTTCACAAGCAAAGCAAACACTCTCCATGGGGTCCCTTTTATTTGAGTTTTCACAAGCAGCACCCCTGCATTCACAACTCTCTCCCCAGTCCCTTAACTTATAAAAAGGGAAAGTAGAACAGAATTCCCATGTCAGTACTGTTCAAACAACTACTCACATATTCTGACAGAATCAACATGGCATGTAGGTGGTCATGAAGTAAGCACAAGCATTTCACAGACAAATTTCTTCCCATTCCTCCATAAACTTTTCTGTCCCCTCTTAGTCAAAACATAGATTAAGTTCTAGGTTTCTTAAAAAGGCAATCATTTGAGTGGACAGGCTCCCCAGGAGTGACTTATTGCCGGATACAAAGTTCTTAGCCGATTACTGTTCCTATGAAGTACAAGAAATGCTTCTTCAGACACCAAGAACGTACTGATGAAAGCTTCACTCGGACTGGTTAATTCCAAAGCAGGAAATCACAAATCAGCAGAGTGAAGGGGGAGAGCTTTTTGAAGTTGGCCAGTCAGTGTTTCACATACAGGAAATGACCCATATAGCCTAGGGATTGCTGCAACAGTGGAAATGATGAACTTCTACTTACATCGTCAGTCCATTCAGTGCCCTTCAAAATATCAATGACAAAGTAAGGCTTATGGTTTACAGTTCTCCCACCACTTAAAGTCAACAAAATGTCTAGGTCTTTTCATTAATTTCCTTTCCTTTTACCTAATGTACAGCAAATAATCATTTTCCACAAACACAGTGGTATTCCCAAATTGCAAACCTTTTTCCAGTCTGCCACAGTTTCGTCAGGAGCAGTTCTTTTTCTGGCATGATTGCATCTTTACAAATACAGATCTCAGCTGCTTTGATAGCATATTGTGTGTGTACTCCAAATCTAGCTTTCTCAATTAAATCCTGCTGTGCAACAACAGTCCAATTGCTTATTTGTAACCTTATAAGATTAATCCTCATATGCCTTCCACTTTCTCTGGTACAGAAAAAAAATCTTGAGACTTTCTCTATGTGATCTGTCTTCGAATTTCATTTTTTTTTTAATCTTTCTTCTTGAGAAACTTCATGTTGAGCCAATCCTTCCTTAATTTCTGCAGGTTTCTCTGTTCATCTGAATGGCAAATTAAAGTTTCTCGTTTTCCATCTTTTGTCATTTCATCAATACTATAAATACCTCTGAGTCCATCTGATTTATTTTTCCTCTACACTACTGGTACCCATCTCTGGTACTAAGGTACAACCTGAAAAGCTGCATGGTTCTTCAAAGCCAGAGCCTTTTCTTCATAGTAGAGCTCATTTCTTCTGAGTTAGGAGGGTGCATTGTGTGAATGCATAGATCCTGCCCTGACCTTCAACTTGAGAAGGCCATGACTGTCTTTAGCCACAGGGTGTCACCAAAAGGAGTTTAGGTCATGTCTAGCCTAGTCTTCTGCAGCACAGTGGGAATAAGAGACTGCGAAGAGGCACACATACAGCCAACTCTCTTCTTCCAAGGAATTTTTTTTTTTTTTTTTTGCATGAGCAATTGGAACAAAATTGTTTCATCTGGTAATATTTTGTCTGATACAATGGAGATCCAGTGGGCAACTCACTTCTACATTAACAGAACAAAATTTGGTACCCAGCTTCCATTTGTTACTGCTGTAAGAGGTCTTGTTTTAGCTGCCCATCAACATGTTCCAAGATCACAGGATGTAAGAGACCCTGATGCACAATCCAAGAAAAAGTACAGTTTTGTACCTACCATAAATGTAGATGTTTGAAGATCCACATTGCTGCAGTCCTTACATATGGGGTAGTCCGCTGTCCTCGGTCGGCCCGAATACCAAAGAATTAGGATGACGTCAGTCATGGGCGCTCAGATCTGACATCAGAGCGTCAGGGTATAAAAGCGCATGACCGACGTCATATCCTCAGTCTTTTCTTGCCCCAGATGTCAGAAGGCCCTAAAAAGAAAGGCCACAGCCCAAAAACAGGATACCTCCCAAAAACATGCCCAACAACAACCATCACCCAAACCATATAACCATGCCAAACTACAGAGGGGAAGGAGGGAGGGTAAATTGGACTGCAGCAATGTGGATCTTCGAACATCTACATTTATGGTAGGTACAAAACTGTACTATGTTCTTCATCTCACATTGCTGCAGTCCTTACATATGGGTAGAATCCCAAAGCAGAGGTAAAGGGAGGATGGCAAAATCATAAAGCATTAGGGGCTGCTAAAATGCCCTGTAATATTGCAGTGGCAAATCCAGCCCTAGACTTAGAATAAAGAGGAAGGTGGTAATGCTTGGAAAAAGTATGTACTGAACTCCAAGTGGCTGCTTCCAAAATATCTTTTGTAGCTACCCCCCTTAGAAAGGCAGTAGAAGTGGCAGTAGCTCTAGTGGAATGAGGTCTGATTCCAGCCGGAATCTCCTTACCATGATGGGAATAACAGAAAGAAATACAAAACCCAATCCATTTAGAAATAGTTTGTTTTGAAACAGGTTTTCCCTGAGAACCCAAAGCAAAAGAAACAAACAACTGCTGAGACTGTCTGAACCCCTTGGTTCTGCTCAAATAATAACGTAACTGCCTGTGAATATCCAAAGTATGCAAAATCTTCTCCCCTTTATTTTGAGGGTTTGCATAAAAAGTAGGCAAATGAATAGTTTGGTTCAAGGCCACACTAGAAACCACTTTAGGCATAAAGGAAGGATTAATGCAAAGATACCCTATCCTTATGAAAAATCAGGAAAGGTTCCACTGCCATAAGGGCCTGTAATTCAGAAACCCTTCTTGCAGAGGTAATGGCCAACAAAAAAGCAGTCTTCCATGATAAATACTTTAACTCGGCAGTAGCTGCAGGCTCAAAAGGTTGTAGAGTAAGCTTTTCCAACACAAAATTGAGATCCCAAGCAGGAGTAGGAGCTCTATGGGGGTCTTATGTTCTTTGCCCCTCTAAGAAATTGCTTAAACAAAGGATGGGAAAATAAAGGAGGGTCACAGTCATAGTGAGCAGAAATGGCTGCAGCATGAACCTTTATCGAGGAGAAAGACAAACCCTTGTCCAATAACTCAGTAAGATATTGAAGAGAAACACTTAAATCAGGCTTGGAAACATCAAAGTCCTTCGCTTTGCTCCAAAGAAAAATCTCCTCCATTTATCAGCGTAAACTTTCCTTGTACTAGGCCTTCTGGCCTCCAAAATAACATTCAAAACTTGTTGTGGAAGCTGAGACCCTCCAGGGTCTAAAACAGAATATGCCAGGCTGTGAGATGCAGAGACTGAATCTTGACATTGAGGAAGTGATTGCCCTCCTGAGACAAAAGATCACGGAATCAAAGGCAGAGGCCATGGAGGCTCCCATACCAAACTCCTCAGTAGTGGGTACCAGTGCTGTCGAGGCCAATCCGGCGCTATCAGAATCATGAATGGCTTGTCTATTCTGGCCTTCAGGAGTACCTTGGGAATGAGAGGCAGAGGTGGAAAGGCATAGACATGAAGATTGTTCCAACTGAATGATAGAGCATCCACCTTCCAAGCTGTGGGATGAAACCTTTTTGTGCAAAACTTTGGCAACTGGTAATTTAGTGGAGAAGCGAACAGATCTATGTCTGGAGTCCCCCATAACACTGTCAACTTTTGAAACACATGAGGATCCAGTTTCCACTCGTGAGGATCCACAATTTGTCTGCTCAACACATCCGCTAAGGAGTTCTGTGCTCCTGGTAGAAACCTTGCCTGAAGATTGAGGTGTAAACTGAGAGCAGTCTCCCACAAAATCATCGCTTGCCTGCAAAGAGGGCAAGAATGGGTTCCCCCTTGCTTGTTGATGTACCGCATGACAGTAGTGTTGTCTGTTTGAATCAACACCTGTCCTGGGTGAAGTAAATCCTTGAAAGCCATCAATGCAAATTGGACTGCTAACATCTCCTTCAAGTTGATATGCAAATGTTGAAGTCTGACAGGCCACGTGTCTTGCACCCATTTTCCATTGAGGTGTGCTCCCCAAGCCTTGTCCGAGGCATCTGTCGTTAGAATCTGACTCGCCTCTGGTCGGGTCACAGAGAGTCCCTTGTTTAGGTGACATTCCTGAGCCCACCACAAAAATTCTTTCTGAATGCAAGGTATTATCTGAATGACAGTGTCTAGATCTTGGCAGTGTTGTGTCCATACATTTTTGAGATACCATTGTAGCTTCCTCATATGCAGTTTGGCATTGGGAAGCACCAGAATACAAGATGCCATGAACCCCAAGGCTTGAAGGACTGTCCTTGCAAGTCAGCCTGGACTGTAGAGACATTTGATGGAAATAAAGAGAAAGGCTTCTTTGTTTGTCCGGGGTCAAAAAGGCCATCTGGGAAGCTGTATTCAGTCTCACACCCAGAAAGCACATGTCCTGAGAGGGTACTAGACTGGACTTTGTTTCGTTCACAGAATACCCTAGGCATCTTAACACTACCATCACATACTGTAGATGATGCAGAAGTTCGTCTTTGTGTTGTGCAATAATCAGGCAATCGTCCAAATAAGGATAAATCTGTATTCCTTTTAACCTGAAAAAGGCTATCACTGGAGCCAGAACCTTTGTGAACACACTGGGCGCAGTAGATAAGCCAAAGGGCAATGCAGAGAACGGATAATGTAAATTTCCAGCCAGAAAGCGCAGGTACCTCCTGCAACTGGGCCTGATAGGAACATGAAGATAAGCCTCTTTGAGATCCAGAGTTATCATCCAGTGATCTTTTCCCAACAGAGGTAAAAGCTGTTGTAACGTCAGCATTTTGAACTTTGGAATGTCCAGATAAGTGTTGAGGATAGATAAATCCAAAATTGGTCTCCACGTGTTCCCTTTCTTTGGTACTAGAAACAGGCGAGAATAAAATCCTAGTCCCACTTCTGACAGAGGAACTGGCTGTATAGCTCCTATTTGAAGAAGTAAAGAAATCTGCTTGTGAGCCTCTATCCTTTGCCGAGGAGGAGCGTCTGGCATGCCTTTGAAAGGAGGCAATGTATGGAAATAGAACTTGTAGCCTCGGTTTATAATGTCCAATACCCATTTGTCCTGGGTGACTAAAAGCCAGTTTTGCTTGAAGAGTGCTAATTTTCCTCCCAAAGGAGCTGCCAGGGAAGAAGAATCTGGCAGCTGAAAATGCAGGTCATTGGGCCTGTTTACGAAAGGACTGGCCCCTGCCCTCACCTGCAGATTCTGCAGGTGAACTCCAAGTTCTAGGCCTGAAAGTACTGTGAGCTCTGCCCCTGCCACGTCTAGATCTACCCCTAGACTGAGAATCAGAAGAAGGGTAGGTCCACCTATTAGTAGGCCAATTTCTACTAAACTTTGGAGGTTGCACCTGCAAAAAATCTTTAACAGTCTGCATAGACTTAGCCTTGTCTTCCATTTTCTTCAAAACCGACTCCACAGGGGGACCAAGCAAAACTTCAGACTGTAAAGGGGCATCCAGAATTCTAGTTTTAACATGCTCAGACAAATTCTGATCCTTAAGCCAGGCGTGCCTACGAAGAACTGATCCAGTGGCAGCCACCCCAGAAGAGGCCTGTACAGCATCAAAACCACACTGCAAAGAATGCTTACCCACCTGTTCAGAGACATGTACTAAATCCTGCAATTCTTTACACTCTATGCCCTCTGCCAAAGCATCCACTTTAGATTTTAGCTGAGAAAGGAGGAAATTCTGATACTTCAACATATGAAACTGGCAATTTAAAGCCCTCATTGCTAAAGTAGAAGAGGTATACACCTTCTTACCCCATCTATCCAAAGCTCTAGCTTCCTTATCTAGAGGAACCGGGTTCTTTACAACAGAAGCTCTAACACCCTTAGGCCCCTGACTAATAGTCTCTGGGTCGCCCTAGGACTCTTATACAAATATTTATGAGCCTCAGGCACCCTGTAATACCTGTCCGGTTTAACTGGCGCAGGAGGCAAAGAATCTGGATTAAGGGAAGCCTCCGAGAAAACATCTTGAACAACATCCAAAACAGGAGGTATAGCCAAGGGTCTATGCTGTGGTAAAAACAAGAATTCCCTAAGCCTCTTTCGTGAATCAGAGAAATCCTGTCCTTCCCACTTAAAATGCTCCCTCATGGAATGCAGAGTTTCTGAAAACGAAAAATCCTCTGGAGGAGAAGCAGAAGGAGTGGAATCCTCTGTATCAGAATCCGAATAAGGGGGAAAAACTTGAATATCTTCAGCAGAAGAGTCTGAGTCGTCTGAGGCCTGATCCAAACTTTCCAACTCTGGCTCCACCCTGGGCCACTTATCAGGAGGGGGCATAGAACCTCTAATTAAAGTAATCAAATCTTCTGCCATTTTAAGCATGTGCTTTTTAGGCACAGACCCTGAAGTACCTGGAGGGACACCAGAGGAAGGCAAAACAGACCTGCCCTTAGAAGAAGCCTTAGAAATAGTAGCAGAAGGCCTAACCAACTTAGGCATAGAAGGGAGAACAGTAACCTGAGAGGCCCCTTCAGCTTGACCTGACTCCTGTGAGGCCACATCCTGCAATATCAAAGATTCCCCCTGAGACTCAACAGAAACTTCAGCCGGATCCACCTGCTCCACTGCAGCTTCTGCAGGACCGGCTTCCGAAACGGACGAATCAACCTGTCTAGGTTTCAAGGATTTGTCTTTGCGCTTCTTCGTGGAAGCGGGCGTCGGAGGATCCGGCGGCATATTATAATTACACCGCTTACCAAAGACTAACCTAGCACAATCTAACCTTCTTTTTATAGTGTGCTTATTAAACCTAGCACAAAACCGACACCCGACTACGTCGTGGTCCGGTCCCAAACAAGGAATGCAAAGAGAGTGATAATCCCTATGCGGTATCTGTTTCCCACAAGAAATACAATTATTCACTTTTTCTGACATCCGGAATTAACTGAGGCAAGAAAAAACAAAAATATTCCCCAACGGGGTACTTAGCCCAACTTGGTTTCGGTCTGAAACTCAGAATACGAAAATTTCAGAACGCCGAACGGCACTTGCAACGCTGCTTCTGCATCGGACCATGCGGCAAAAAAGACTGAGGATATGATGTCGGTCATGCGCTTTTATACCCTGACGCTCTGATGTCAGATCTGAGCGCCCATGACCGACGTCAGCCTAATTCTTTGGTATTCGGGCCGACCGAGGACAGCGGACTACCCCATATGTAAGGACTGCAGCAATGTGAGATGAAGAACATCCAGATCACACACAATATTTATATGTACATAGCAAGTATAAGTGAATACCTGCTACTTACATTTTACATTTGATACCGTTTGCAAAGAGTGTGCTAAAGTCAAGGCTAATATGAATACCCTTAGGGCAAACCTCAGACTTATCTTTTCCTTCTAGCTAATATGACTAAGTAGTAATGGACTTGTTCCATGTTCCTCAGACCAGCAGCTCTGTGAAGCACATCCCGTCTGAAGAATTACTGATACTCATCTGTGTCCCCTGTGAGACCATCACAGGCAAGCCCAGATTGCACTTCACTTGCTGGACTCAAAGAAATCATTCCTGATGGATGAGATAAAATGAACTACCCAGTTCAGAGGGTGGTTGTGGTTCTACTAAAGGTTCTTAAAAGACCATTTGTTTCACTGTGTAGTCTGGGTATAAAATACCAGGACTAAAGATCTGTATCTTAAGGAGTACCCAGCCAGATGACAGATATTTGACTAGTAACTGTAAAATAAGCTTTCAAGCTGACTGTTCAGTCTTTGAGAAGACAAAGCTGTCCCTTGTCCATGTCCAACAGAGGTCTAGAGAAATCTGCTCTCTCAGGGACCAGGTTGTATTTTGGGAAGTTTAACAGGAAGACTAGGTAGGTTAAACAGTGCATGGTCAGTCTCAATAATATCTGAATGCCTGCTGCTGAAGAAGCTTGATCAGATGGTCATTCAGGTAAGGGTAAATGCATACTACTCTGTGCCTTCAGATATATAAACACTGGGGGGCTAGGCATTTTGTCAGCACTCAAGAATCATTAAGAATAGCTGAAAGGGCAAAGAAGCAAACTGGCACTGGTCATGCCCTACCTTGAACCTGGAAGTACCACAAGAACCCCCAGGATCAGAAGAGGCAACAAAGAGTGAAGGGTCAGCAATCTGAACTTGGTCACCTTTAAAACCCTGATTTGTAATGAGAAGTCCATAACAAGTCTCCACACACTGTCATTCTATGGTACAAGAGAGGGAAAAAAAATCCTTGCCCCTCCAGGGTGACCCGGTATACAGCCTCACACACAAGACAACCTGGTCCAGCACAACAATGGCATCTGCGGATGACAGTGAGGGATAGTCAGCATTACCATGAAGAAACAGTGAGCCCTGAACTCCAATTTGAGCCTACTGATTCAACTTCCATTATCACTAGTTGTTATTCAGGTTGAATTAGTTTTGGCTGAAGTGCAATAGCCTACTATCCACAACATGGAAAAGAGAAGAGGAATTTGAGAATTAAAGAGGAAAACAATTATGAGCATAGTTAATAGCAGACATTGCCTTCTTGAGGGGAGAGAGAGAACATACCTCCCTGTTTTCCTGGCCTGTCGCTTAGTATCTACTTCTGATAGGTCATAAACAGAACTGCTCCAGACTCTACAGTTTCGTCCACATTTTTTTTTTTTACAGTTTTTTTTTCATCTACAGCAAAAATGACCTAAAAGAAAGCTGGTATCCAGAAAGGCATTCAGCAGCTGCACCTTTACATCCCTTGGAATAGGCTGACATATTTTAGCACCAATAATTCCTTCTAATTACAGTATCGATAGCTGCTACTCCTCTGCTACAAGTTACCACAATGATACAACTGCATTTAACGGTATGCTTACCCACTTTAAAGGCAGTTTAAGTCAATCTGCACTCCCTTTCTTTCAACATCCAATGTCTTGTCCTCAATTTGCTTAAATTATTTGTTGGCATAATTCATTATATGCATTTTGCAACAGACAGCCCAAAGCTGACAAGATGAAATAAGTGTAAACTTTCCTCTTAAAATAATTACAAGTCTGATATCCTTAAAACATGGGAGCACAAAGTGTTCTGGTACCAGCTCAGACCCACAATATGCTTCTAATATTTGATGGTTAGGTCTACCGTGCATTTGTTTTACAAGAATTTGGAAGTTTCCTGAATCATGTAGAAACCATTTTTTCTTTTCTTCAAGGAGTTGGTGGGAGGGAATCACACCACAGGGATGACAAATCAGAAGAATTCTCACAGGCCTGGAAAAAAGAACTATAAAAAGCTTCATTTCTTCTATGCCCAGTAGATCCAAAAAACTCTGAGTGCTCCTAAGAGTCCTGTTTAAAAGGTTCCGCCATGAAGCTGAAAGTCTCCCTACAAGCAATACAGAAAGTAACCTACACAAATGATTATCTAAATGTAACAGCTCAGCAGGTAAGGATTTTTTGCAGTAGTAGACCAGATCTTCCTCATCTAATGCAGAACCAGGGGAATTTATGGAGAGGCTTCTCTTCATTTTGAAAGGGGAGACGGGTACATCTGAAATGGAGGGTGGTGACAGCACAAGGCTAATTTGACAGCATATCACATACTCTTCAGCAATTTTCTTGGCCTACCTGTGCTGAATATGTGCTCTATATCACTGACAAAAGAAAAAGCCATTTTAACCAGGGGAAACTTTATTGCAAATTTGCAAAAAAAAAAAAAAAGGAACACCCAAGTTTGACTCTCTTCAATTAAAAAGAGTAGGCATATCCAGAGTCTCTCATACCTCAGAGGGAGTGACCAAAAATCTGCTAGAAACATTTTAAATAGAGAGAACATGAGAAACTCATATGAACTGCTCGATTAGCAAGCATGGTCCACCTCAAAAGTTACTAATAAACACGGATAATTTAATAACGTAATCCAAGATACAACAAGAGAACTTCAGTACTGAAACTATGACAACAAAATGTCTGTGAAGCAAAGGGCTCTTAGCAAGATACTATCGGACATTAAAAGAAACAACTGAAAAGTAAATCTAGTAGTGGATGTGACAGGGAAACTGCATTAGACTGATTTGATAAAAAACTAAACAGAAGGTCTAGGACTACAGTCCATATTAGTTTGCGATTCGTCAGAAACCAGATCCCTCTCTTGATCGACTTGTTGCCTGCTCAAAAAGGGACCACAAGGAGCACGGCATCTGGAGAACACATTTCAGCACTATATGCACCAAAGAGAGCATTTGCTGATGCTGAATGTGAAAACACAAAATTCAGACAGCAATATAGCAACAACTCTGTACCACAGATGATAATTCTAAAATAGAAGACAAGCACTACTACAAAAAGGTTAAATAATAGGAGCAGAAAGGACCCATAGTCATCAATGGCCAGGATACAGTTACAGCATTTGTAAGGTGTGGAGGTACAGCTGCAAGGGTACATCATTTCAGGCTCTGCAGAGTCAAAACTGCAGCGCAGAACCAATGTCTCAAAAAAACAATTATAAGGAGAGATACTTACTAAAAAGGATACCAAAGACCTCAGAAAATGATCATGGCTCAAATATGGAAGGTAACATGCTCCTGGGTTGAGGACAATGTTTGAATCAGCAAATCAGAATGAAATAAAAACCAAGATAATGCCTTAAGGAAGATGATAATGTTGGATCTCTCTCTACCAGGTGGGCATGCTCGAACAAAAAAAAAAAAACCCCAAAAAGAATACATACCTAAAGCAAACACTGTGGCTAGAGAAATGATGAACCTTTACTGAAAAGAACCTTTAAAATACCAACATGTGCATCAGAATCAGGCAGAAAACTATAATTCAAAGTGGAAAGCGATGATGCTGACGCAGGGAGGAAGCTCAAGAAATAAGGAGAGATTGGGATTTTGGAAACAGACCCTTAAGAAGAACAACCAAAATCATACTGAGTATTATATTCTTAAAATAGCAGGAAGTATTTTAAGAACCAAACCAGCAAGAGAATAGAGAAAAGAGATTTTGCCGATAGGGTTGACTGTGGTCAGGGATACAGATAATAGGCAAGAGGAGGCTGAAATTTATTGGAGAAAACTGGCAAAGGAACCAAAGTATTGGGAGCAAATAACTAGAAAGGTAACAGAATGGGAAAAGGCCAAAAATATATTTGGACTGAAGGTTAGAGATTGTCTTCCCTTATCAAGGATTGATATTAGAGTATAAGCAAATGGAAAGAAATAGGGGGTTCCTAAATGAAAGTCTAGAACTGGTAGAGTTTTTAATAGAATCTAGAATAAAAGCTGTGGTTAAACAAGGAATAATTAGTAAAGCATATAAAATACTTTACAGGTTGGTACTAGGCTATCGGCCCTAGGGCCTATACAAGCCTAGCCATAACAATTCCCTGGCTATGTCTTACCCACACTATTTACTTCCCTGGACCCCTGTCTAGCAGGGCAACTGACGTGATCCCTGGGGTGGATTTCCTTTCTCCCATCCAATCATCAAGGTTCCTTTTGAAAAGACACAGGAACAATTGACCAGCACTCGAATCTGCAAGACTCCATCAACCACCACAATGAATTTACCTAGGTTTCGTCTTTATTCAGACTTTTTCAGAATAATATCAAACAATTCAATCCATCCAAGTTTTATAAAAGACAAATCATGACATCATTACTCAACTAACTAATTAACATCCATTATACTTAAAGTGAACTGAACACACTCAATCAAAAAATATCCAAGGTTAAAAACATGAAAATAGATGTGAATATTAAATATCCAAACCATATAAGAATATTATATTAAATAACAATAAATTAATAATCACATCACCCTAAAATATGTTTTAATTTTAAAACAGGGGCAATACTAATGTGATCATTGATGCCAGGAAACACCGTGGCATTTAATCTAAGCTGCCATTTCATTTCACTGATGTCAAGATGAAAATCTAAAACATTACCCTGTGCATCCTTGACAATTTTTTGTATCACACAAAACTTAAATTCATGCCCACTATGCAACTCAATATGTCTATACAAGGCATTCATTTTTTTCTTATGCCTAATATCTGACATATGTTCAATAATTCTAACTCTAAAGGCTCTACTGGTTTTCCCAACGTAAAACGCCGGGCATTGACCACATTGAGCCATATACACCACATTGTTAGTGTAACAATCAAAATGACCATGGAGCCTAATAGACACACCAGCCACATATAGCTTAGAATCCGTGGACAACACCAGATGGCACACACTACATCTACCACATTTAAAATTCCCAATAGGTCTACCCGTTGGATTGAAAGGATTGTCACCCTTCTGTAATAATTGCTTAAATGATTTGGCCTTTCTAAAAACACATTTAGGACGACAACTAAGCTTTTCCCAAACCAGACTATCAAGTCTAAGTAACTTCCAATTATTGTAGACTACGTCCCTAATATTTAACGCATCAAAGGAATAAGTTGTAATAAAATAAAGGTCAACCTTCTGGGCCTCCTTTATTCACATTGGCCCCTATTAGTTGATTGCTTCCATTCCAATATTAGTTGTTTCATTATTAACCTCAACACCCATAATTGTGTGGTTATTACTCATTCTCCTCTTCAATAAAGGCCAGTATGTACCATCAATTCTCTTCCGCTTCACCTCCTCTGTTATAGCTTGACACAATCCTTCCGGATAACTTCTTTTAATAAACATACTAACAATAAAATCTACTTCCTTTAGGAAATCCAAATCATCACTAACCATTCTGGCAGCCCTGACCATCTGACCTTTAACGACTGCTTTTTTCTGATGGTCAGGGTGCCAGCTAGAATAACTAAGGTATGAATTAGAAAAGGTAGCCCTTCCTATGAATAGTAGATGTCAAAGTATGCATAATGGGATCAATTTTTAAATTTACGTCCAAATATACAATCTCCTGCTTATTGAAAACATAGGTGAATTTCAAAAAATACACTGTCTGGTTAATGTACTCTACAAAATGATTTACTTCTTCGACACTACCTTCCCAAACTATAAACAAATCATCTAAAAAACGGGTATAGTGCCGAATGTTAGACATAAACCTACTTTCAAAAACATATTCCTGCTCCCAATAAGACATGATATAATTGGCATAAATGGGGGCACAAGCCGCCCCCATAGCTACACCTGTAACTTGCTTGAAGTAATGTCCCTCAAAGAAAATGTAATTATTGTTTAAAACTGTTTCCATCAAGGTAATGAACACATTTATTCGATCCTGATCATACAGTCCTGTTTTTAGAAGTTGCCACTCTAACCATTCTAAACCTATATTATTAGGTATAACAGAAAAAAGATTAACAACGTCTTTAGTAACCATTATAGTGTTGTCATTGATTTCCACAGTCCTAAGCTTATCCAGAAATTGCCAAGAATCCTTGGTGATGTAGTCAAATAATTTGATCCCTTTTTGCAAATGGTAATCCAAAAATTTACTTATAAAGCAAGTGTTACTGCGTTTACCATCTACAATAGGCCTAAACTTAACATCCTCTAGCCCCTTATGTATCTTAGGGATCCCAAAGATGCTACTCACCACAGGATACTCATTATTAATAAAAAATACTTTGATTCATCAATTTGTCCTTGCATCAGCAAGTCCTCAACTAAGAGATCCACTTTAGAATAGGCAATATTAACTTGGTTTAAGCTACTTTCATCATATGTATCCCCACTCAACATAATTAACATATGATTGATGTAATCATTTATATCCATGACAACTACGCCACTGCCCTTGTCGGGTTTCATGAATCTAATAGACCTATCCCTGATCAATTCATTTAATAGGCCTAGTTCCTCCTTGCTTAAATTGTTTGCATTATTAAATGCCTCAAACCCACAAGCAGTCTTACTCTTGTTAATGTACTCCCTGATATCAAGTTCACAAATCTTCTCAAACAAACCGACTGTATTGTTAGAAATGGGCATAAACTTACTGGGCTTTCTTAAAACCTCCCCTCTTCATCCAATTACATCATGAAACATCAACTTCAAATTCATCTTCCTTGTTAATAATTTTAAGTCGATAAGAATATCACTTAAGTTACCCCTAACAAGGGGAACAAAAGTAGATCCCTTTGATAACAATTCTACATGTCCAGTATCAATGACTTTACTGGAAAAATTGTATACTTTATAATCACCATGGCTATTACAAACTACCACAGGATTACTAATAATTCCCATTTTTAGTTGTTCATCAGCAATCTGGATTAACTGTTCAATATCCCCACCAGTGACCCCATCAACACTGCTAATAGGAGCTTCCATTAATTCACAAGCAGAAAAAATAAATTCACCATTATTTTCGGGTGTAATATCAGGTGTTAAATAAATACTGAGATCCACACTTGACTCAGCCTGTCCACCATCAGCCACAAACTCAAATAAATCAGTGTTATCACCCTATAATTCATCACTATAAGAATTTACATTAGACTCATTAGTACAGGTAGTCCCTATTGTTGGAACACCTGTAACCTCATTAACGTCCATATTAAACAACAATGCTGCGACCTTTTGAAAAGAGCCAAAGAGGCGCTCTGCTTGACATGTATGGGCAGTCTATTCCAGAGTCTGAGGAGTCTCTGGGTCAGGAACCTATCCCTCCAGCATGTTTTGTTTATAGTGATGACAAGATTTAGATCCCTGGAGCGTGTGGCTCTGAGGGATTGGGATTTCTTTAAGTGTAGCATGTCCAACAACTCTGGGTTTGACATGGCCTTGTATGTTAAGCAGAGATTGCCTCGGAGTAGACGATATGCGACAGGGTATAGCTGGAGTTTTTTAAGGCTGTCAGCATATGGCATCTGCTTTAGGCCTGTGATTCTTTTAGTGAGGTATTTCTGCGGCCTTTCCAGTTGTTGCAGATGTCTTGAGAGGTACATACCAAATGGGGTGTTGTATTCTATAATGGGTCTAATGAGGGATGAGTACAGTGGGACAATGACCTCCTTTTTTCTGGATGAAAATCCCTTAGTGATGAGGTGTGCCACATGGAAGGATTTCCTGACTGTTGTGGCGATGTGGTTATTGAAGGTGAGACCACTGTCCACCTGTGTCCCTAAGTCTCTTATCACACTTTTGGTGTTTAGTGTTCTGCCACCCTATGTGACAATTCACGGGTACATGTTTTTTCCCAAAGGGGATAACTATACATTTATTGGCATTGAGCTTGAGCCCATGGCTCTGGCACCAAGCATCTGTTTCTGTAAGGCCCTTTTTTAGAGTATCCACATCATTTGAGGATTCAATAATGGCTCCCAGTTTGCAGTCATCTGCGAACTTTGTTAGCCAGAGTGCCTTAGTGTTGGCCTGTACTTCAGGGAAGTAGATGCCAAACAAGAGAGGTCCCAGTACTGAACCCTGAGGTACTCCACTTGTCTAGAGCTGGATTTGGAGTCAGCTACTTTTACAGTGTGGGTTCGGTCAGTAAGCCAATTGGCAACCCATTGCGTGACGCAGTGATTAATGCCCAGCTTAGTAAGTTTATCTATGATTCCAGAGTGGGGGATGGTGTCAAAGGCCTTGGTGAGGTCCAGACAGGCTGTGTGGACTGCCTTACCCTCGTCCACGGCTCTGCAGAATGATTCGAAGAAGTCAATAAGGTTCAGGAGACAAGATCGGCCCTTCAGGAACCCAAACTGCGTGGGGTCCAGTGTTTTAAGGTTGTCAATGTCTTTGTTTAGAAGTTCCATGATAATATGTTCTATGGCCTTGCAGATCAGGCTCGTCAGACTGATGGGGCGGTAGTTCCCGGGATCCAAGGTGGATTCCCCCCCTTGTGGAGTAGGATAACTGTAGCTGTGCGCCACTCAGTGGGCATGAAGCCGGAGGTGAGGGTATGATTAAACATGACACTTAGGTGAGGTGCCAGTTCATTTTGTAGTTCATGTAGTACACAGCCCGGGATGTCATCTGGTCCCATGGATGCTGTATTCTTTGCTCTGGAGAGTGCGTTTTTTACCTGTGTGGCCATTACCGGAATTTGGCAATCTTCCAGTATTGAGATGGACCACTTAGGGGGTGAGAGGGGGGGGTTAAGTTGGCACTGAATTGATCTGCCAGGATATTGGCAATATCCTTGGGATCAGTATATTTAATGCCATTCTGTTGTAGCTGAGAGCAGATCTGAGCATTGCCATTTAGATTCTTGATATAACTATAGAATGCCTTGTGGTTATCTTTGGCAATTTCATTTTCGTAACTAGCTTTGGAGGATTTTATGAGGGTTCTCAGCTTCTTACGGAGGCTGCTAAGGGAGTTCTTTGCATCCTGGGAT